>NC_055683.1:12129292-12302763 GCF_017639745.1 Melanotaenia boesemani | reverse complement strand
GCTACAGATTGTTGAGCATTTCAACTGCTGAAAGACTCTGACCAACAAGTTGTTCGAGCAGGTGTTTGATCAAATTGGATCACATCTTTTTTGTTGTCTTATTCTGCTTTTAAATCAGTCCACATTATGAGTGTTTATAGTGGCACAATTGCATTACATCTTTCCATCTTGTAAACACACATCTGATCAGATCACTTTTCTAGCATCCCTGTAAACATGTCAACTGGAATTTGTGATCACATGGATTTCAGTCAGATAGAAGAAATATTTGTCCATGTAAACATAGTTATTAATCTTCTTCTGTAAAATAGTAAAATCCCCTAAATGTAATTTAAAGCAGTTTACTCTATTATTATCCTATAAAGAAACCAAAGACAATATTTAGGCCAACACTGAAAAAAATAAATACAGAAAAGTGTTCTTTAGTCATATCTTATGGTAAACTTAATTGATTTGTTGAGAATATTTACAATTTTATTTATTCTTTTAGCATTCACTGTTTTCTGTCTTCTCGTTAATGCCAGTAATCTTTCATCATTTATTATGCAGCGATTTAGCGTCATTAAACATTAAAGATGTTTAGTAAAATTATTAATTTGAATAATTTCATAAAATTATGAATTATTACTCAAAATATTGATTATACCTCGGGCACCACCACACAGATAGCTTTATACTAATCTAATGGCTGTGTGGAAACCATTAGAGTACTAAATTAATTAATTAAATTAATTAATTAATTCAAGCTAGTCAAATTAGTCAGTTATCAATCAATCAGTCGCAGGACGCTAATAACGTGAATTCTTAATTCGATGGGACCCATAACATGGCTCAAAGGATGAGTTCACAGTACCAGACCAGTTTAGGATAAATATGAAATATTTATCACTAGTCTAATCATGCATAAATGAAAAGGAAATATTTACAAAGGACTTTGCATGAGAAAATGAACCAGACATTATAAAATGCAGAATATGGTGTTCAAACCAGAATCTTATTTCAATGTAATGTGTCCGAATGAAATGTATGTAAGAAATTAAACAAAAGTTAATTAACCTGCGCTGTTAATTAAACTAAGGTTTAGGACTGAAAAAGGATCTCTGAATCCTAAAAGAAAAAGAGGAAAAACTGAATCTCATCTGTTTAAAGCTGGAAGTTTAACTAAGATGTAAAACTGCTAAGGTCACTGTCAGACAACCAACCATTCCTTGGCAGACAAGCAGAAGAGGACCCGGCAGGACCAGTCCGGTTCTGTTTGGACCAGAGGTGACTTACAACCGTTGTGGTGACCATTAGCTCCAGGGGAGGCCTGAGCAGGTGGTAGCTCCGACTTGCAGCTTCCAGGGAAGAAGGAGGTTTGTCCTACGTGATGGTTCGTAGGCTTGGGTCTGAAGGCTCTGTCTGCTGGTACGGTCTGGTACCACGGCTCGGCTGGTGGTATCGATGATTGGCAGTGAATGGTTTGCAGGGGTAGGCAGGAGAGAAAAGTCCAGCTTTGGATCAGTCCAAAAGAAACTCTGTAGAACTGGTTCTGAAGCTTTGGTCAGCCTGCATTAACCAGTTATCCAAATAAAAAAATTAAAATCTAGGGTTAATATTAAAAGTCCAAAAGATAAAGAAAAGAGAAGTATCAGCTGAAAAAGGAATGAACTAAACTGAGTTAATCAGTCAAAAAAAAGGAACAAAATCAATCATGCATCTTGAATGCAGGCCCAAAACTTTAGTATCTGTAGTGATGTTCTTCACATCCCAGCACACTTATTTCTCCGGTGTCATCTTCCTCTCTCTTTTGCGTTCAGACGAAGTGTCCTAAGAAATCCATGTCTCTAGGACCTCTGAAAGAGAGGGGCCATTTCTGAAGTAGTTTCAGGTGCGACTCCAGCGAAGTTGAAGACAGACTACTCTAAACTCTTTGTTCTGAGTTCCAAAAGTGTTAGTTTGATGACCTGCCACACGAAAGGTTGTGGGACAATTATCTTGACCGATAAGCATTCAGGACTTTGGTGGTCAGCTCAGATAACAGAAGTAGGCTGTTCTGATCATTTCATAAAGAGTATCAAATTAAACATTTTGTGAATATATCTGTATGCCCAAGTTATTAAAGCTTTAAATGAAACATTAAAATCATCAACGAATCATTGAAAAGACAATAAAATAGTAAGAAGGTTATCTCAAACCAACACTTTGATGAAGTTTCAGATCACAAATTAATCAAGCTTGCTGATTAAACCTTGTACAAAAATGATAATAATTATATGCATGTGCATGGTATCAAGATGAAACATATATATATATATATATATTATTTTTTTTAAATGAACATTTTAAACCAATAAAAGTAGAATCTTTTACTCTTTCTACAAAGTCTTTGTCTTCTCCGTGCTGGGACACAGAAAAACATTTTACATGCTTTATTACCCTTTGGTATGTACCTGAAAGGTGCAGGAAGGCCTTATCAGTTGAGAAAAAAACAAGTTTTAGAGAGGAACAGCTTCAAAGTGGACATTTTGAATGAGGAGTTGCATCAGGGATCCATACACATTTTTAACTGGTTATAAGATAAAATTTGTTGCAGAAGGTTAAAGTTCAGAAACTTCCCAGATCTTGTATATAAATTAACGAAGTACTCCCCAGTCCAGGTTGGAGAGAATCGACCTTTGTTGACATGTGGAACGGGAAACCAAGTCATAAATCTGAGTGCTAGGTTTTTACCAGTCAGACCCCCACTGAGTGAGAGAGACTGTTTATCTGTAAGGAGAGAAAAAAAATCCTCAAAATGTTTTATTCAGTCAGGATTAAACAAAAGTTCCAATCTTTATTTTCCAAGACCAAATCTGCTACAATAACCTGACTGAGTTTATATGAAGCAATAAACTCACTTTCAAGACAATTGCACCTCAAATACAACTATTTTACTTATTTTTTCTCAAATTAAATGATCAGTGCAGGTGATGATGACAGGGAGGGGAGGGAGCAATAGCTCCTGCTTTCATACAGCATCTGTAATATGAGACAACAAGGAAATTAGTGAGAAGAAAGAAACAATTAGATTTTAAAGGTGCTCTTGCATTATAAAATACAAAAAAAAAAAAAAAATCCAGAATTGCTTACCGTCACCTCTTCTTAGTTGTTTCCTTGCAAGTTCTGCCGTGGGTGGTAGGGGAATGAGTGGGAGTGGAGCAAATCTTGGGTCATCTGGGCGCTGAGGCCTTCTGGAGGTCATCACCTCACTTGAGGACAGTTGTTTGGCCAGGATCTTGGTCTGCAGTTCCCTGATGTATCCACAGGTCTTAGGCATGTTTAGGGCATAAACACTTCACTGCCTGGCATTGCTTTTGCAGAGCCTTTTAAATCTGAAACAGTATTTCTACAACTTTGGAAACTATATATGAAGTGAAGTTACTTGCTGCATTTTTATTTTATCACCATTACATACAGACAAAAATATTTTTTTTGTTTATTTAGTGAAATGAATTATAAATGCCATGTGTGAAAATGAAACACACATATTCTTGCCATCTTTTCACCGCATAAAGGCTCTTTTGAGGTGAAAGTTGTAATCCGAGGTAGCAAGAAGAACTCTGGATTTACACACAGGTGGTGAGAAAGCCTAGCATTTGTTGGCATACATCAGAATGTGGCTCTGGAAAACCTTTAGGTCAGTCATTGATCTAATTATAATCCGTGTCAAAAATCTCTAGTTTTGGAAAGCTATTAGTTTTTAAATGTGTATTGTTACGACCCCTGATTATTGCTGTCACCTGAGGCTCATCTGGTATGAAAATCCCTGCTGCGGATCTGGGCTTCTGAGTGGCTGCGTCTGGCACACCTTCGTCTCCTCCCCTGAGATTGGATAAGCCTTGACCAATCATGCTGCACCCTGCTCGCCGCCCGGAAATAAAGGACTGCAATGATCTCAGTTGGGGGAGAGGGAGAGAGGAGAAGCGTAGGAGTAGGAAGGAAGGGAAGAAGCTGTTGAGCGTGAACTGTCTTCTGTTCCCTTGGTTGTGTGATTTAGAGATGATTTTGTTTGTTTAGAATAGTTTTGGTTTCTGGTGGTGTAGCCTCTCGTGCAGTACGAAAAGCTGTGTTAGTTCTTTGAGTGGGCTTTGGTGAGAACTGCCCGCGTTTTCTTTTCATTTAGAGTATTTTGTTTTGTGCATTCAGCTTTAGAAGCTGCTCCTTTAGTTCTTAGTATTGTTACCGAAGTGGTACAGATTTTGTTTAGCGACTGTTAAGTGTTGGGCTAGTTTAGTTGTTGTTGCTGGGGTTTAGAACACCCACTATTAGTTTATTGGAACTGCTGCGTTTTGTTTTGTTTGACTTGCATAAAGCAACTGAGACTTTAAGTTAAACCCATTTTCTGTTGTTGTGGGGAAGGCTTCCTTTTGTTTATGTTATGTTTGTTGTTTTCAGCAGTTCTGCTACTCCCAACACCCGTGTCGCTGAGTATGTGATGTTTTTGTTTGTTTCATCCACAACAATAAATAGTTAAACGTCCACTCGTGTGTTGCATCTCTTCTTCCCTAGACGTGGGACGTAACATGTATAATAAATTTACCTGACTGTTAAATATTTGTGGACAGCTTTTAGCCATCTCTTGTTCTGGATGATATTCAGTAGAGCCTTCTGTGCCGCAGAGTTCTCTTGGATGGTTTCCTTTTGGGTGAATTCTTTCAGATGTTCATGATGGCAGGATCCAACAGCCCAGGAGTGAGTGCCACAGCAATGGTGTATTAGTCCAATCCAAAGATCCTAAGTCACAAAAACATTGGTCTGCTGTGTCTGCCTTCTTGTAGCACCAACAGAAATGGTTAACAATGTCCTTTAAGAGCAGGTGAGGAGTGCAGTGCAGCCTGGAGATCATTGTTGTTCAAAAAATTTAATCCGGATAAAAGCCATCCATCTAATCCATTTTTTCAGGACGGCGGATCACACAATCCGGCTTACTTTTATCCTGGTTGTTCAATGCAACGCAAAATAGGATTGTATCACCCTGATCCAAAATCCTGTTTTTCAGGATCATGTAATCTGGATTTCTAGCATGTAGATCAGTGTTCGCTGCCGGCCATGTGAAGAACAGCAGGTAGACAAGACGGTTTGCATGCTTTGTGAGTGGAACCACTGGGAGCATGTAACATAATAGGTGCATATATTGTCCTGCATAACACTGCGACCAGGCGGAATCTCCCTCTCTGTGACAATGTTAATGACACACCATGTGGAAGTACCGGACCAACCTTTGTCATTCTGTCAGAATGAGGGACGGGCGCAATGTGTAGTGAGGGATGCAATCTTTAAAATTTTATTTTTTGACAATTTCTCCTCTGGTTATGCAGTAATGAATAACAGGAAAATGGAATATTATATTAGTGTTTGTTATTGGGTCTGTTTGGTCGTTTACTTCATGGGGATATGATAATGTCAAGTTTTTATTTTTACATTGTGCTTTTTTACCGTTTTATTTAACTACGCTGAAAGACTTAATAGGATCCTGTCCCTATGTTAACTACTTTATCACTGTAATGGTTTAGTCAGGTGTAAAATACAAATATAGGCATATTTACCGAATAAAGAGTTCTATTATTCGATCAGCTGTTAGGTTGTTCCCCAGTTTCTTTCTGAAATCCGCCTTGTAATCCTGCCCTCTGTTGGGATCAGGATAATCCTGTTTTTTTGGATCAAAGTTATCCAGATTCTACTCAAAAGTTTTGAACAACCCAAACTGAGGGTTTTATCCAGATAACAACCAGGATTGGATTACGTGATCCAAGTAGATTTCGGAATCTGGGTTTTGAACAACGCATTTTCAAGATTTGATCCTATCCAATAACAGAAATCCGCTAGGATTACGTTTGAACAACCGGCCCCAGAATATTACTGTTGATCTGGCACAATAACTGTCAGTCACTGTAAACACTTACTTGTGCAATCTTTTTTGACAGGTTCTTCAGACCATGCCACATGTCAAGGGTGTGCTGGGTCCTTAGCAGCAACCCCGGTGCACGAACCTAAGCCACTCCATATGGAAGACCCCAGTCTCACCCAGAAGATGGCAGGGGAGAGCCCCAGCCAGCGCTCCCCAGCTCAGGATCAGGCAGCCACTGACCCTACCAGGCACCGACCATCCAGGGTGGTCCGAGCAAAGGGCCAGCAGTCCCCCATCGGTGCAGTCAATCCGGGTCCTGGCTCCCGGGGCAACCATCTACACCTGCCCGCCCCCGGCAGCACCCTGGGAAACAGGGGTGTGAGAGGTCCCCATTGCCCTCACCCTCCCCGCTCCTGTTTATGAAGTGTGTGTTGTTTGCAATTAAGATTGAGGGGCAGTGACCACATTGTGCTGGGAGCGAGGCCACATTAGCAGCCCTGCCCTCCCAGAGGTGGTTTGTGTCTTGTGTTTCTTGTGTTTTGATGTCTAAGTGTATTTAAAACTGGGAGGCGAGTCACCACAGGGTGCAGCTCATTTTGAATTTGATGGCAATAAAACATCTTAACACACCTTTAACAGGGGAAAGAAAGGCCTGGAAAAGTAACTGGTACCAACAAACAACTGAAGGAAAATTTGACAACTAATGAAGTCAATTAGCAACAGATGAGAAACAAGACTGGGTATAAAGGGAGCATTTCAGAGAGGCAGAGCCTCTGAGATGTAAAGATGGGCAGACGTTGACTAATCTGTGGCAAACTGCATTTAAAAATTATGTATTATTTTAAGAACAATGTTTCTCAATGTAAAATTGTTAAATATAAAATTTCTGTCAAATCTGTCAATTTTCTATATGAACATGATTAATTTAACTTATCATTGTCTTCATCAAACTAATTATGTCTATTCTGACTTATTTTGAATATAATATTTTATGTCTACTGCGATAAACATAGGCAGGATGTACCTGCCTCTTGCCTGCTTATTGCTGGGATAGGCTCCAGCTTCCCCTCGACCCTGAATTGGAATAAGCGGTATAGATAATGGATGGATGGATGGATGGGTATAGAAAGTGCACGAATGAATGAATGAATTTTATGTTAAATTAAAATTTGCTTGCAGACTACATGATGAAGGACTGCTGGCCCTAATGCAGAAATATTTGAGACTGCAAGTACCATTCCGTATGATGATTGGAGGCCTAACTACAGACTGAGACAACATTAACAAGTCAATCACAAGAGTTTCATGTTCATCAGGCTACAGGAGAACATACACAGAATATTGAGATCCTGGAAGAAATTTAAGCCTAATGACACAGAAACATGTAATTGATTATTTTGCAGCCCTGCTTTGTGGTTATTAGATAGAAAATATCCAGTCATTATTAGGTTATTATGAAATTAAGTCACTATAATAACTTGTTCATATATATATATATATATATATATATATATATATATATATATATATATATATATATATATATATATATATATACTTTTTCTAGACATATCCAGACAGTTACCACATAACACATTATCAAGAGGCTGAAACAAAAGTTGATTATGTTGCAAAGAAAATTTATTCAGGTAAGGAACAATGAATTTTCAAATATGGAAATAATAAGATAATTAAAAAGAAGATCAAGTACAGAACAGTTGAAAACAAAAATGATATTAGAAAGCAAAAACTTCATGCCTGACATTGTGAAAGTTGTTTTGCACAAATTAAATAAGTCAGTTTACAAATGTTAGTTGCTTGTAAAAACACAAGAGCTCTTTGCTCTTTTGCAGCAGTTTGTTCTCAAACTCTGTCTTCTCTTTTGTCAACCTTTTTCCGAGCATTCTTCTGCTGGATAATTTCATCCAATTTTCTTTTCACTTCTCTAATGTGCTCCTCATGAAACTCTTTAATTTTGTTTTCAAACTGGCCCCGCCACTGAACCATCATTTCTTTGTCTCTGTCATCCTCAAAGTAAGCCGCCATTTGTTTTGTTAATTCTTCATATGTTTTGTTAATTTCTTTAGAAAGATTGCTGTTCTCAATCTTTTCAAGCTGTCCATTTATAATTCTAAGATGAAGCTGGTTTTCAATTTTCAGCATCTCACTCCTGAGGGTCCAGGTCCAGTTACCGTACTGGACCTCAAGTCTTCTGTATGCTGCAATTTCTTGAGTGTTTTTGAAGCTAAACACAAAGTGTTCATTCATCAGTGCATTCCACAGATCCTGGATTTTGCTGCTGAAATGTGACAGAAGGATTCCTGTAGACTCTGAAGCCTTAGACAGGATGATGTTCTTCAGTTCTTGGACACTCTCACTATAACCAGGATTTGGAGGCGCCATTGGTGGACTTCCCTCCCATAACTGGGCAAAGTATTTCACATCCTTCTGCACATCAAACGCAATGACATCATTGAAGCACTCAACATCACACACCTCTTCCTCTGCAGCTAGTTGAGTCATCTTGTCCAGTTTTTCTTGCAACCGTCCATCTTTCCGTCTTTCCGTCCATGTTTTTCTCTGCAGCTGCAACATCTGTGACATTTTGGTGAACAAACACACAACTTGGGGAGAGCTTAACTTTCTTCATCCTCATGATTGCCTGAACAACAATCTGAAGGACATCTTGCATGTCAGCTGGATTCTCACCAAAGATGTTGATCAATGTCATGTTTCCCACACCAACAACAAATGTTGCCAGTTCATTGTCATGATGAAGAGTGGTGTTACCGGCCAACTCAAGAACATGCAGTCCTTCAGTGTCCACAACCAGAACATAGTTAAACTTGTAGTTTTTCTTGATTTCATCAGACAGTTTGAGCAGCTACATGTAGGCACCCCTGGTGCACCTGCCAGCACTCACTGCAAACTGCAATCCAAACATGGCATTCAGCATTGTTGATTTCCCACTGCTTTGTACGCCCAACACTGACAACACAAACACTCTCTGGTCACCCAGTTTCTTGATGACTTCCTGTAAAAGACTAGAGATCCATGTTAATGGAACATGACCTGCATCACCGTCCATCAGCTCCATGGGGTATCCTGATATCATCACATCTGCTGCTCAGTTTAAAAGTAAAGTCCCCGATTTATTTAGTTAATTCATTGTTCATGGGAGGTTTTTTCTCCGTGTTGCGGGGAACCGGAAGCGTAGAAGAGAACACCAGAAGAGGAGATAAAGAGGGGGGTTGTTTGGTGCGTGGGAGTCATGGAGAGACGCTAAACGCTGAGCTGCGGAGAGGACGCTGAATCACTGAAAGATGCGTAGAGACAATGAGCGTAAAAGGACTAAGGGTTTCACAGAATATCCCTTCTAGGCCTGAATAGCCGTCTTTCGATTCAGTGGTTTGACGAGAAGCTCATGAGTGAGTTGAGCAGTGTTTTCTTGGACCGAACAGTGCACGCTGTACCAAACCCACGTTGAAGTTGAGGCTGGTGCGTTTGACTGTTGGGGTTGTCGCCGGCTGCACGGAGGAGAGACGTGTTACGGGCTGGCGGAGACGAAACGGGTCGCGGGCCTGCAAGGAGACGAAATGTGTCGCCAATGGAGGATGAACACTCATCGGAGTTAGAGATGACCGGGAAGGAGGATTCTGCTGCACAGGGCTTGGTTTCCGTGAGGATGAGGAATCGCTGCAGGTAGGATCGCAATACCCAAACTAAATCATTCACTTGAGCTCCAACGCGCGCCAACGGTTTAAATTGCAAGCTTGCAATAGGGAAAACACAGAGGGAAAAAACAATCTTAGAGTGCACTCTTAAAGAACTTTGGTTACACAGGATGGAGAATTATTGTATTATTGTTGTTCAAATATCATTCTGTAATACACAAGAACCTTTTTAAATGCAATTATGTGTTTCTCACTTCATTTTGATTCTTCTGTAATTTACACTGTACAAATAGATATGTAGGTTAGGTAACTTGAAATATGTTCTGCATTAATTGATGTTGGACATTGATACAGATTCTAGGAAACCTCTTTATTGCCATATTTGGAAGTGAGAATCATATTAGACCCTCGACCCAGTTGTATACATGGGCATGTCTCTTTTACCAGACTGATTATTTGAAGAGGTTGTGTTTTGAGTAAATGCTCCATCATTACAACGAGCTGGTGGTAAAGGGGTTACACTAGCATTTCGTGGCCTGACAGACAGTTTGAGACAGGAAATGGAAATTTTTCTTGGGCAAGTTCAACTCATGGCTCAGTTTGACCCAGTTATGAGAGAGCATCTGAGGAGAAGTCAGGACAAAGAGCTAAGTGACAATTACTTAAGTAAACACATTCAAAAGGAACTCATCTTGCTTGTAGCGAAGTGCACAATCGATGCAATTGTGGAGAAAGTAAAAGAAGCTAAATATTATGCTGTTATCATGGACTGCACTCCAGACCTCAGTCATAATGAGCAGCTTTTAGTGGTGCTACGGATTGTGAATTGTGAAACCTCAAAATGTGTCTCCATTCATGAGCACTTTGTTGGTTTTCTTCAGGCGTTTGACACATCAAGAAGAGGCTTATTCAAGTCATTTTAGGGCACCTAGAAACACTAGGTTTGGACCTCTCCAACTGCCAGCTTTACGACAATGACAGTAACATGCAGGGTAAAAAGAATGTAGTCCAAAAGAGAGTCCTTGTGGAAGTCACACTTTGAACCTTGTTGGGGATGCTGCCAAGTCATCTGTGACATCCATCAGCTTCTTTGGTCTGCTGCAGTGACTCTACACTCTGTTCAGCTCCTCAGTTCACCGCTGGTCCATTCTCACAGAGTACGTCAAGGACTTCACATTGGAGGCATTGTCAACAACCAGGTGGGAGTCCAGGGTGAAGCTATCAAAGCTGTTCACTACCAGCTTCCTGAAATTGTGAAGGCATTGACTGCTCTAAAGGAATATGCCATGGAGAAAAGGGACGCAGAAGTTATTTCAACAGCTGGAAGCATCAGCCAGGAGATGCAGAGATGGCCCTTTGTGGTAAGTACCGTTGTGTGGTACAATGTGTTGTTCCAGATAAATAAAGCCAGCAAGACCCTGCAGTGCCAGAAAGTTTCAATTGAGACAGTCAGGAAAGAAATCAGGGCAGTGACAGAATTCGTTCGGGAATTTCGGGATGATGGGTTGAACACTGCCAAAACAGATGCCAGGGAAATAGCAGAGAGGCTTGAGGTGGAGATGAGCTGGCCAGAGGTGCGTCAGAGAAGAACAACCCAACAGTTTGAGTATGAAGGAAGACGGCAAACTCAGTCAACTCCAGAAGAGACGTACAAAAGAGAATTTTCTTGCCTCTCATTGATACAGCTCTTATTACGTTAAATGAGAGATTTTCATACATGGAAACCTTCTATGAGCTTTATGGATTCCTCTGACATCATGAGAAGCACTGAGAAGGAAGGGAAGCTAGATGAATGCTGCCACAGACTGGATCAGAGAGTGGATGATATTGATGCAGAGGACCTGAAACTTGAGGTAAAGAGTGCAGTTAGATCCTTCCCCACACATAACTCATCACCTTCTGAGATGCTTGATTATATCTATAAGGAGAATATCCTAGATCTATATCTAAATATGAGTATAGCTGTCAGACTAATGCTCACTCTCCCTGTGACAGAAGCTTCAGGTGAAAGAAGTTTCTCAAAGCTGAAGCTAATTAAAACATATCTGAGGTCAACAATGTCACAGGAGAGGCTGTCTGCACTCGCTGTTCTCTCCATCGAGCAAGAAGTTTTTAAGTCATCGGTCATTGCAAAATTTGCTGAGACCAATGGTCGCAAAATAAGATTTTGAGGACAAAAAGGAGAAAATACAAAGACTGAGAAAAAGGAACAAAAGAACACATGAGAGGAAGACAACAACAAGAAATAAAAGGAGAGGAAGAAAAAAATGACAAGGACAAAAAGGAGAGAAATATAAAAACCACAAGAAAAAGGCAGAGAAAAAGGGAAAAATTAGAATATGAATAAAAGGGTAAGAAGAAGAATAAAGACAAGGACAAAAGAGAGAAATACACAAACTACAAGAAAAAGGCATGAAGAGAACGGGAGAAAGAAAAAAGAAACGGAGAGGAAGGCATCGAGTATAAGGGACAGTAAAAAGGGAGAGAGAGAACATTAAAAAGGGACAGGAAAAGAGGGATAAAAGGTAAAACAGATAATGCATATGTATTCTGTTAAAATGTCCACATCTGTATAATAGACCTGTTGTTTTGTGTGTTGTCTTCTCATTTCAGCACCACAACATAGAGAACAGCCTTTACTGGCTGCTGCTGCTGGATAAAGGTAAATCATCTCTGTCACATATACAGTCATAAAATTACAACTTATATGGTGAAATCAGTTCTGTGTATGTGACCCACCCTACGTATTCTATCAGAGAACCTACTGGTAAAAAAAAAAAATAGTGCATGTGTATTTTGTTAAAATATCTGTATCTGTATTATTGACCTGTTGTTTTGTGTGTTGGCTTCTCATTTCAGAGGGCCCTATGCCTGCCTTCACCTTGGGCCCCATATTTCTTAAATGAGCCCCTGCTTACATTCATGTAAAAAGACTTCCATCCATCCATCCACTGTCTGCCGCTTATCCGGAGTCGAGTCGCGAGGTTATAGCGCAGGAGGGGGGGCCAAAATTAAGACTATTGCGCACCCAGCAGTGGCTATGTCCTTGTAGCAGGAGGCTACATCCAGTCCAAAGCCACCTACTGATCTGATTACTGATAGGCCGCACTAGTAACTGAGTGGCTGGAGCTGACAAATGAGACGGCGACTACTCACTTTACTTAGGCGGTACTTTTGATGTCGAGCATGTTGGATCATCTGTTGTCCGGGATGTGCATTAGCGTTGGAGAGGCTAACGACTAGCATGCCTAGGCTGGTCACTTACTGGATTGTATACTCCCATTGCTGTCCATTAGCATGGATATGATGATGTTAGCATTGGAGAGGCTAACGACTAGCCTGCCTAGACTCCTCAACCACTGGATTGGACACATCCTCAACTGATTGTGCAGTACATACTAATAAAATAATAACAAAACACCAACTGTTAAAGCCCCTCCAACAGAAGGCGTGTGTGACTACCTGGTTAAAGAAAATAAATAAAAATTTAAAAAGTGTCATTCTTTAACTTTAGTGTTTCTTTTACTTAAGCAGAAAAGCCAGAGCTAAGTGTGTTTTTTTTTGTTTCTGGCAGGGTAGCTGAATTCTATTTATTTGCAGCTAACTCTACATTTTATTTAAGACTTCTATAATAATAGTGGGATGTTGCTTGTGGTAAGTAAGTTTTAGGTCTGAGCACGCCTCTCACCGGGAGCAATGGAAGGGTCCAGCCCCTCTCAAAGACAGCGGTTCCAGAGCCCAAGCTGTGCGTTGAGGTGAGTTCAACGATATCTAGTCGGAGCCGCTCGACCTCGCGCACCAGCTCAGGCTCCTTCCCCGCCAGAGAGGTGACATTCCAGGTCCCTAGAGCTAGCTTCTGCAGCCAAGCATCAGACCGTCAGGGTCCCCGCTTCTGGCAGCCGCCCAGCTCACACTGCACCCGACCCCTATGGCCCCTCCTGCAGATGTTGAGCCCACGGGACGGGGGACCCATGTCACTCTTTTGGGCTGAGCCCGACTGAGCCCCATGGGCAAAGGCCCAACCACCAAGCGCTCACCTCTGTGCCCCACCTCCAGGCCTGGCTCCAAAGGGGGCCCCGGTGACCCATGTCAGGGCAAGAGTAACCTGGGTCCATGGTTTGTCGTCATCATAGGGGTTTTTTGAGCAGCGCTTCTTCTAGACCCTCCCCTAGACACCTGTTTGTCCCTACCAGGGACATAAAGCGCCCCGACAACATAGCCACTAGGACTGTCAAGACGCGCAAACCCCTCCACCACGGTAAGGTGGCGGCTTGGGGAGGAGAAAAAGAATTCCAATGTTTTATATATCAGAACTTTTGTCTTACAGTCTCGTTTGCTAAGACACACTTCTTGAACACTTTTCTTTTTTCCAAATTGAATACAAAACCCAATTTTCAAACTACTTTCACAAAACCTCAGACCCTTGAAAAACCAAACTCTCACCTTAAAACAGTTTAATCTTTGCCCAAAATTGAACTATGTTTTCAAATCTTACCGAGAGTCAATCAAAAACACAACTGAGCAATCACTAAACACTACATAGAAAAATAGATAACAATGCTCAGGACATGAAGCTGTAGAACAAAATGTTTATTGTTCACTGTAGGCTAAATGCATGATGCAAAACAACCCGTGCATTTAGAACTTGTATACAGCAAGCTTACATAAAAATAAAGTGAGAAGAACAAATGAGAAGTGTGTTACTGAGCCACAGCATCTTTTCTCTGTACTGGCTAAGGCCACAGGACTTCATCCACATCACAGGCCACATTTTGTCTGGCCAGGCAATGGCTAGCATGCTAGCACCATGGCTTGCAAGAGATTTACTCTGGTGTAAGGTTGGCATTTATATACCTTTCACGACCATGAGGAGAAGAATTCGTCAATGGGTTCAGGAACGGACGGTGTAAGATTGATAAAACCTTGGTTCATATTGAAACACTCTATAACCTGGAGGGCTCTGTGAAAACACATAGTCCCAAACAACATAGATGGGATGCTCATCCTGCTGCCCTACCAGAGCATCTCGCATGTGAATGAGGAAAATGAGGAGCAGGTGACTGTTGTAGGGCCCCAGGTTGGCATGATGGTGGACAGCCCCATGATTGCTGATGGCCGCACACAATGTGACATGCAAATCACACTACGGCCTCTTTTGGTGAAAATAAACCCAGCGTCATCCATGTAGATGTATTCATTGAGTCTTTTCACTGCATCCAGTTGAAAACCTCTGTATATAGTGTTGTGGAATTTTTATTATCAAAGATCACACACTAAGTGAGAATCAAACAAAGTATTTTTATTAAGAGCTGATCAGGCAATGGGAGTCACACAGTCAAACAGCTTTGGCTGAGCGAGTCCGCAGAGATACACATGGGCTTGGTTAATATAGACTCGCATGGCATGATATCATTCAAGGTCGTTGAAGCAGATTCTCAGTACACTGTCTTCAAACCCTGCACAGCCTGGTACAAGGTTTTCTAAAGAATGTCAACACCGATGTGATAAGAAAGAAGAGCTCATTACTAAATATTTTCTGGGTACAGGTTGTTCAGCTCAGTGAAACAAGTGAAACGTAAATCATGGTTTTAATAATACAAATTGTAGATTGCAGAATATAAGGGTTATGTGTTTAAATTTTCCATTACAATAGTCTGATATAGTTTTGTGTTGATTTATGCTGCTACAGTAAATCACTACTTACAGTAAATATTGATATATGTCTCGATATATACCAACCTGTACATAGTGGAATCTTGGCTCTTTGACTCTGTTTAAGCTGTGATCGAAGGGCACTCTGTGCAGCTGTTTCATGCGCAGTCTGTTACGCTTGAGGAGACGAAAACATGCATTTACATTAATATACATGGAATATTAGGCCTACCTACAAACAGTTAAACTAACCCTCCATGACAATCCTACAGTACATTGGCACAATGATGTACTGAAACATATTGTAAGACTAGACCGGCTTAAAGGCGGACACAAACACAAGTAGCAGTGTAGATTTTAATAAAGCTAATCCAGGGAAAGCAGTACAGAGTCTGAGAGAAGACACAAGACTATACAATGGACTGGTGCGAAGTGAGGGTTTAAGTAGAGGGGTAAACAGGTGTGAGTCGAAAGGTTGATAAAAATGAGACACAGGTGGAGTCCAAGATGGCGGAAGCAGAGGAATCCTGGGTAGTGCAGTATCAGAACTGGTGATCAGTAGGCTGGTGAAGATGAACGTACTAGTGGAGGAGGAGCAGGCATGACACATATATTTACGGTACATCCGGAAAGTATTCACAGCGCTTTACTTTCTCCACATTTTGTTATGTTACAGCCTTATTCCAAAACATAATACATTCATTTTTGTCCTCAAAAATTCTACACACAATACCCCATAAAGACATGTGAAAACGGTTTGTTGTTTTTTAGAGGTTTTTGCAAATTTATGTAAAATAAAACACTAAGAAATTACATGTACACTTCATAAGTATCCACAGCCTTTACTCAAGACTTTGCTGATGCACCTTTGGCAGCATTTACAGCCTCAAGTCTTTTTAAATATGATGCCACTAGCTTGGCACACCTATCTTTGGGCAGTTTCACTAATATAAAATTAAAGGCTTAAGTGGCATCACAGTTGCATGACATTTAAATGATGAACCACATAACAATGAAAAAACAAGTAAAATATTGTACCTCATTGGCCGCATTAACTTCAAGGGAATAAAGATATTATTCACAGCTTCTTCTTAGAAAAATTACTTATTTCCATCTTCTTGGCACAACCTTTGTGACTTGTTTCTTGTAAACATTACATGTACAGTGCCTCCTGTAGCTCTTGGAGTGCGTCAAATTAAACTTATCCCCTGAGCAACATTGTGGACAAGTGGAACAAAAGAATGGTTCCCCCTTTCTTTTATACATTTTTATCCAAATAAATGACATACTATTACATGGATTTAGTGAAAAATTAACCATTTATTTATTACTGAACATTTATGAACTACTATTTGTATTTGTTACATTTCTGACTGAATGTGAAAAGGATTAATTGATTATATGACAGTTGCCTTTGACCGCAGCTCACGAGCTCCATCAGGTTGGATGGGAAGCATCGGTGCACATCCATTTTCAGATTCTTCCAGAGATGTTCAAACGGATTCAAGTTTGGGCTCTAACTGGGCCATTCAAGGACATTATCAGAGTTGTCCTGAAGCCACTCCTTTAATATCTTGGCTGTGTGCTTAGAGTTGTTGTCCTCCGCCTACATTAAGTGATGGAGCTAATCACAGGGACCAGAGGCAACAAAATTCAGCTAACTGGTTCTTTGAGTAGGCAGACATTTTCTCATTACTGATGTGGTTTACTAAGAGCTTCCTAAACTGCTGAGTGCCCAGATTATTTTTTTATTTCCCAGTTCACAAAGATAGTTTTCTTTGTGATGCATAAGACCATGTGGATCATACATGTAGTTAATTACCATTTTAATTTCACCTAAGTCACCTAGTAGGCACAATGTTGGTTTTGCAGGAATATTACATTTAAACAATGTTGACATGTCTTCACATACCTGAAGCCAGAACCTGTGGAGAGGTGTCCAGGACCACAAGTCATAGAAGTAGCTGTCAATCGTGTTATCAATGCAGTGTGAGCAAATATTTGATAGTGACAGAGCCATTCTGAACATCATTTGCCCTGTATAATGAGTTCTATGAATTTTGAATTCTTAGAAATTTTTAAGGTTTTTAAACATATTTGTGACCTTTCATTTTGGTTAAAGTTACTGGATAAGTCAGTCTCCCATTTTGAAGTTGGAAGATAAATTTAGTTTTGTAGTTTAGATAATAATCACTATATTTTTGATAATAGTTTTGGGGCATCGAGATTTAAGAATTCTGCTACCCTCATAGGTAGCTGCAAGTTTAATTGGTTAATGGTATATTTTCTTTTACATATAATAGATTTAAGCTGGTGATATTCTAAAAATTTTGTGCTGCCGATTCCATATTGTGAAGTGAGAATAATAAATGACAAGAAGTTTCCATTTTTTAATTATATGTTCTGTTTTATTCCTTTATTTTTCCATTGAGTGAAGTTAATAATTTTTTTTGTTTTGCAGGATGTCAAGGTTGTTCCAGATAGGCGTAAGCGTACACGGAATAAGTGAAAACTCGGTTCTGTTAAGAAATTCCCACCAAGCCTGATATATAAAGAGTTTTTGTATTAATGCTTTTAAAACACTTAAGTAGTTTGATGGCTGAGTTGATCAATGGCAGGTCAGCGATAACGAGACCCTTACATAATGCTTTGCTCGACATCTAACCATGGTTAGACCGCAAGGTTTAAGGCATTTAGAGATATATTTCAACTTGTTAGCTAAGAAATAGTGAAAAGTAAAAAGGTAGTTCACCCAAAAATGTGTTTTTGAGCTGTAAACAACACAGAATTACTTAATTGTGATGAAAATCACATATACATACTGTTGATAAAATTAGTATATTATTTATGTTTATTTTAAAAACAGGATTTTGTGGGTAAAAAATGGCTCATAACACCCTTTTACAGGGTAAAACCAGGTTATGTTTTTTGTGCCATAGAGAGGTTATTTAATACGTCAAGAGAAAATTTTAAAAACCCCACAGCCTCCTCCCTGCAGATGAAGACATAGTAAAACAACGTCACAGTTTCTGATTAAATATTCATGCAGTGGGATGGATTTGTGCTTTAAAGGGGTGTAAAAGTAACACCAGACTTTATTTTTTACCTGCTGATCCTCATCTGGCAACAGACAGCAAAATCGTAGCAGCAGCAACTTACAGCAGGTCTTACGACAGCTGCTACAACCTGCCGCCATTCGCTACAGCTTTCCAGAGTCTGCTGGAGCTGCTGACAGGCCAGTGCAACAGAGTTACAGATTGAAACGGTTCAGGGCTGGCTTGTTCTTGTGTAACTGAGGAGATTAGGAAGGAAAAAGTCTTCCACCTCAAAGCAGTGTTGTTTTCATCAATGATTAGGATGACAAATTTATTTAGTTGACGAACCTTTCTTTCTATGACAATAACAAGACAGTGACGAGCTAAAAATGGCTCTCTGATGACGAAAACATGACAAGATGTTTGTGAGATTTCGTTGATGAGACGAAAAGGTTCAAGAGCTGATTGTCTGTTATTAAAAATGCACAACATTTCTGCCTATTGTGAGCGCAAACCTTGGCCACGCCCACCATCTGACGTGCAGCATGCACACAGACAAGCAGTTTATTCAATCATAGATGAATCATGGCAGCAGGGGTTATGTGGTTGGAAGCAACGATATGATATATGGACATATTTTAACTATAATCTATCATAGTTTCACTAGCAGACCAGGTCAAGTTGAGCATGTGTTCCTCATCCACTGCTCATATTTTGGGCATGTGTATGCTCAGGGTGTAGTATTGCACTTCAGAAAATTCTCAGAAATAAAGCCACCAAAGTAAGGATGTTGTTGCTCATTGCCTTTTTGAAGTAATTGATTCCACAGTGAGCACTTTATCTGTGCAATGCATAACCCTAAGTAGATCAGAAAGTATTTGCTGTTGGTTGGGAAAACTTCTAAATCTAAAACCATTCCTTTAATTTTGTATTTATTAATGAAAATAACCAAACAACAAGCTCACAATGTGTTGCTATATGTTGAACTGATAGATCTGCTTTTTTCTTGTGTGACATTTTTGTATGATGAAGTAGGGCATCAATTCATGAAAAAAGCTGAAATATAGAAATAAAAGGTTTCTGCCCAACAACAGTTAAGTATAGCACGGCAGCATTGCATCCCTGTTGATGGAGAAAGTCTAGGCTAAAGCTATCAGTCTGGTAAAGGATCCTGTCTGCTCGCTCCAGCCCGTCCTTCCAGCAAACCCTGCATACTTCACTGCACAATTCTAATAAAGTGTCTTTGATCATTCTCTGAGCGCTCCTCTCCTTGGATCCATACACCCAATCCGTGACAGGTTAGTGTGATTGGCGTTGGTGATCTTGACACGGAGAAGCAGTAGAGTGTCGTTCAGATCCAGATATTTATTGCCATCGCCAAAAAACTCAATAGGACCCCCATCAGTAATGGAAGAAAGAGGCGTACTCTCTGTATAAATCTTATACTCTATAGAGAGCTGCGTCATCGGTGTGGAGAACAGATCGAGCTCGGCAAGACTGCACTCAGCAGATTTCTGGTGTAAAAGGGCCATGGTGGGTTAAAAAAAAAAATCTGAATGAAATAAAAATAAAAGTAAGATAAACTTAGGATTAAAATATTTCGGTGCTACGGGAAGACTTCCTCCTCTTACGACCGCCGCCTCCGACTGATTTTCTCTTTGCACACACTCTGCGGTTTTTAGAGTGTGCAGTGGAAATGCGCTCCCCCGGCAGTCGCCTCTTTAGTCTGCGGAATAAGACCATGATACCCCCGGCCCCCTCCTGATTCTGGGGGTCCATCATCTTCCCCACAGTCTGGCTAACAACGTTCGAGGCTATACTCTTCGCAGCTGATTTCAGATGAGGCTTAGCGATGGCGAAACCTTTCTTCAGCAGAGGGCTAACAAAACAAAACAGTTTTGAAAATATTGAACATTACCGGGGCCCCCGAAAAAGAAGGAAGAGCACCCCCTACTTGGCTATCATAATAATTAATAAAGCGGCACGGGTCCTGTCTCAGACCTATGAGAGACATGTCTAAAGGAACAGAGTTTATGAAGAGCCCTGAGGCGTAACAGTTTTATAGTGTAATTTAATGATGGTCTTTCCGTACATAAAATCTGAAGGTCTGGCACGGTCCGTTTTGATCTTGATGGGTATACTCTTGATGTAGCTTTTTGGCAGGAGAACGTAATGCACCTTATTGTATCTGATGTTCACCAAGTCTCCGTAATTTCCTTCAACGGTCACCACGTCAAGGAGTGGCGCGTAAGTGTCCCCAATATTTTGGAACTGAATAAGATCTGTGTAGACAAAGAGGTAATAAGAGGTAAGGGGCAGACCGGTTAGAGTCCACCATTCGTTCGCTTTTAAGCCTAGCATGTATGCCACGGGCGGATAGGGCCAGATTCTGTACAGCCCATCCCCTCTGAAATCTATGCACTTAGACACCCCGTTATAAGATGCGTCTGCTGAGGGGTTGTGCTTTCTGAGCGCCGAAACTACAGGGTGTGCAGAATTATTAGGCAAGTTGTATTTTTGAGGATTAATTTTATTATAGAACAACAACTATGTTCGCAATGAACACAAAATATTTTTGGAAGTTGGAGTGGGGCTTTTTTAGTTTTAGTATCTTAGGAGGATATCTGTGTGTGCAGGTGACTATTACTGTGCATAATTATTAGGCAACTTAACAAAAACCAAATTAATACCCATTTCACTTATTTATTTTCACCAGGGAAACCAATATAACAACTCAGAATTTACAAATATACATTTTTGGCATTCAAAAACAACAAAAACAAATCAGTGACCAATATAACCACCTTTCTTTGCGAGGACACTCAAAAGCCTGCCATCCATAGATTCTGTCAGTGTCTTGATCTGTTCACGATCAACATTGCGTGCAGCAGCAACCACAGCCTCCCAGATACTGTTCAGAGAGGTGTACTGTTTTCCCTCCCTGTAGATCTCACATTTGATGAGGGACCACAGGTTCTCTATGGGGTCAAGATCAGGTGAACAAGGAGGCCATGTCATTATTTTTTCTTCTTTTAGACCTTTTCTGGCCAGCCACGCAGTGGAGTTCTTGGATGCGTGTGATGGAGCATTGTCCTGCATGAAAATCATGTTTTTCTTGAACGATGCTGCTTGAAGAAGGTGTCTTCCAGAAACTGGCAGTAGGACTGGGAGTTGAGCTTGACTCCATCCTCAACCCGAAAAGGTCCCACAAGCTCGTCTTTGATAATACCAGCCCATACCAGTATCCCACCTCCACCTTGCTGGCGTCTGAGTCGGAGTGGAGCTCTCTGCCCTGTACTGATCCAGCCACGGGCCCATCCATCTGGCCCATCAAGACTTACTCTCATTTCATCGGTCCATAAAACCTTAGAAAAATCAGTCTTATGATATTTCTTGGCCCAGTCTTGACGTTTTATCTTGTGTGTCTTGTTCAGTGGTGGTCGTTTTTCAGCCTTCCTTACCTTGGCCATGTCCCTGAGTATTGCACACCTTGTGCTTCTTGGCACTCCAGTGATGTTACAGCTCTGAAATATGGCAAAACTGGTGGCCAATGGCATCTTGGCAGCTTCACGCTTGATTTTCCTCAGTTCATGGGCAGTTATTTTGCGCCTTGTTTTTTCAACACACTTCTTGCGACCCTGTTGACTATTTTGTATGAAACGCTTGATTGTTCAATGATCACGTCTCAAAAGCTTGGCAATTTTAAGAGTGCTGCATCCCTCTGCAAGACATCTCACTATTTTTGACTTTTCAGAGTCTGTCAAATCTCTCTTCTGACCCATTTTGCCAAAGGAATGGAAGTTGCCTAATAATTATGCACACCTGATATAGGGTGTTGATGTCATTAGACCACACCCCTTCTCATTACAGAGATGCACATCACCTGATATGCTTAATTGGTAGTAGGCTTTCAAGCCTGTACCGGTTGGAATAGAACAACATGCATAAAGAGGATGATGTAATCAAAATACTCATTTGCCTAATAATTCTGCACACACTGTAATTGATCCAGGAGGTCTTTCTGACGAGCGTAATATCCGCCTCTGCTGAATTTCACACTCACCAGTACTTGATGCTGCTTTCGTGAAGCTTTCTCCGACGTCCCTTCCCCACCCATCTTCATTAACTAGATAAAAGCAGCGTCTCAGCTCAATGGCTTTAGCCAGATCCACTGTGTAGCATGAGATGGTGTTGTCTTTAAACAAAGCTGCACTTAAGCCCCTCCTCACTTGATAGATTTATGAAGCTGATGTGGCCCGGAATGAAGGATCCAGCCTCCATACACCTCGCTTTTCAGCCCTTTAAGAGATCTGACCTCTTGACCCAGCTGTAGAATTTCAGCGGCCAGCCCTTCCAGCATACTAAAACCTGTTTTCCCCCCCGACAGTGCGTTGCTTCAGAATTTCCTCCACATGATAAGGTCTGTCTTTAGATATTTTTACTTTTTGCAACTTGGCTTCATAAAATGAGCGTGCTATGGGCTCACCATCAAAATCTTTAAGTCTGTATATGGTCGGAACACGTGGAATGCCCTCGGAAACTGTAAACACCTTGTTGGTAAAACTCTGCTTTTTATCAAATCTAAGCTTGGATATTCTCTCAAGATCGCTCTTTTTAAACTTCACCGGTTTTGGACGCCTGGCTGAAGACGCGCCGCAAAGATTCTGAAACACTTGAGAGCTGTTTTCCGAAGTGACATGCATAGGAATAATTTTAATACGCTATATAGCTCTTCACCAAATCCTGTAAGACGTTGATGTAGCGTCATGTTTTTTTGGCTGTAAAATACCTCCACATTCTAGTTTTTAATGTTCGGTTAAATCTCTCCACCACCGATGCTTTGCGGTTGCTTGCTGTGGCAAAATGCACAATACCGTGCTTCTTCATCAGACCTCCAAAACTTCTATTGAATTTTTTTTTTACCAGAATCTGTTTGTAACTTTCTAGGTATCTGACTGTCTGTGAAGACTGATTCAAACGACCTCGCCTGTGGTTTTTTTCTTCAAGGCAGGCATGCAAGCCCTTTTTTAAAATACTTCTATGACTGTTAATATATAATTAAAACCATTGTTATGTTCAGCTAAGGCTCGCATATCACATAAATCGGCTTGAAATTGGCTTAAGGGACGAGAGACAAAAACCCTGTTTCTAGTAAAATGGATTCTGGATTCTAGTTTATGGAGAGTGTAAGCATCCTGCACCACTAGGAAATCTTTGACTTTAACTTTCTCCCCCGTTTCATCTTGCACACCCCTCTGGAGTCTATCCACTCCACCAAGACTACCTGGATGAGCCGGATTGTAATACACTCTTTTCATGACCTTATTCTCAGCCATCCTGCCTTCTGCAATCTCTAAGGTTTTAGTGGGAAAAAGAGACACGAGGATGCTTTTTTATTCTGTTTTCTTTTTATTTTTTTTTCACTCAACAGCATAAAAAAGCATACATGTTTATACAAGTAAAATATGTATAGGTGTTACTTTAAAGGAAATATCAACCCGCTCAGACAAACTCGTAGTGCTTATACACACATGGCGGTGTACAAAAAACTCCTTCTTTTTTTTATTTATCTATTCTTTTTATTTCCAGTCAACATCATAAAAAAAAGAAAATAGCACACATGTTTATTCAAGGAAAAGAGAAACTAAGCTTGGTCTAAAATCACATCTTCTAAATGAGTGTGAATAACAGCGTATAATCTTTGCATTTCAGCCACGGTATTTACAGACAAATTGTGTTGTAAACGGAAACTCACTGCATCAACACACATGGCATAAAGGGTGAATAGTTTTTTTTACGCCTTAAAGATTAATTACCTCTCCAATACTCATTCACTATTAAAAGTTGCTCTATTTTAGCTACACCCTGCTCAACCAGTCTAACATCTCATACATACTCTCCTCACTGATTTTAGCTCGTGTAAAATAGTCTCTGCTACGGTTTTGACTCTGCTGTCTTCAGACTGGCTGTTGCATAGCCTGAACAGACGTTGAAAGGCTGGAATGAATCGAGGGGTGCAGAGACCCCTCATGAAAGTTATCCTTGTAGTAGTCATCATCATCCAGACACTGGTGCTCTTTCTGACTGGGGTGATCAATCTCACATCCGTAGCAGTTATCCTGCTGGAACTTACGGGGGACACTAGTGAGTAGATGGAGAACCGCCGTCTTTAAAGTGTTGATGAACGTAGATGACACTCAGCCATCCGGCTCGTCCTCCTCCGCCAAGCTCTCTATGTCTCCCACAGATGAGGAAGGAGAAGCGAGTGGCGATACAGCAGAACAGCACCACTTAGGATCCTGAGATCCTGTAGAGGATGCATGCAGGGAACCTTCATACCCCTCGTCCACAACCAGCTCCAGCGTCACGGGCGGCGCTGGCTCGGGATCCTGAGCGTACCCCTCGACCCCGATTCCAGACAACAGCGAGGGTGAGCACTCGGTGTCCTGAGAGTACCCCACGTCCGCGGTTCCAGACAGCAGCGAGGGTGTGCAGTCGGACTCCTGAGAGTACCCCACATCCGCAGCTCCAGACAGCAGTAAGGGTGTGCAATCAGAGTCCTGAGTCAGGTCTGGTGAGCCGGGGCTGTGAGCGCCATGCTGGGGTGAAAACTCACCCGATTCGGTCGAGTCGGAGGAGTTGAAGACTGATGAGGCATTCTCAGACGGAGCAGGGATCCAACTGAAGAACGTGGTCAGACATCTCTGGCCGTGGGGTTGGAGTGTAGCACGCATCTTTCTCTGTTGCTTCGAGGGTCTCTTCAGAATCTAGGTGTGAAAAAAAAAATCCTGCTGCAGCTTCTTTTATCCTGCTAGGAGACTTTTTTTCACTCCCTCGGTGGAACCCAAGCCAATAAGAACGTGTCGCATGGTAGGAGGGGTTGGAGGAACAGCCAATGGATAAAAGAGGAGGCGTAGTCCTTAAAAATCTCAGGCGGAGCTGGAAAAAACAGCCAATGGAGGAAGGGCGAGGAGGCGTGGTTTACAAAAACAAGTTTTTTTCACCGATATGGCATCGTTCCAGTTGCGACAGTCATGGAAGAGGGTACTAATCTTGTCATTAATTTCTTCCACTTTTTCTGCCCAGGCCGCATGAGGGAGAGCCAACACCGTTTGGAAGATGCCGCATTCTGAATTAAAGGACTCCAAAATAAAGTGCTCTTGATCCCATATATCCCCGAAGCTCCGGAGGCTGGCTCGGAAAAACCAGCGGCCCGAGGTGGTGGTTTTCGACTGCCATACAATGCTATAACGAGGCTTTCCTCTGCCGTCCCTCTCTGAATTGTTGGGGGAAAATCCCAGTCTAGACTGTTTAGGAGGAGAGGCCGCTTTATGCTCTTCTTCATCCGAGGAGCCTAGCTCAACCTCCCCACGCCACCGCGGGACCAATATCTTCAGGATGCCCCAGTCGCTGGAGGTCAAAGATGCTACGTTCGGTAAAGTTCTGAAAGTTTCACTCCCATCCACCTGGTACATACAGAGTTCTCCTGTCTCGTACTTGACACATACCCCCATCGACCACTCACTCTGTAGGGAACTAGAGACCATTCGTTGCGCAGAGAACCTTGGTCGAAGGCATCTGGACCCTCTGGTAATACACAACTGTCTTTACTGGCGCTCTGGGTAGCGAACGTGTCGATTCATAGATGGTTACAGCAGTCTCGCTGATCACCAGCGGAATACTGTCTGGCCTGATGCGCCTCGGTAACTCGTCGTTGCTCGTGTCAGGAACTACTTCGCCTCCGCTAACAGCCTTGCTTGCTCGTCTTCTCTCCATTTTTTACCCCCTCTCCGTACTTCTCTTCTGTTGAGAAACAGCTTCTCTTCTTTTTTTCAGTGTTTTTTACCAGACATGCCCAACATGCCCTCGCTGGACCGACCCACCGTTACGGCAACCCTCACCTCATTGACTTGGGACTTCCACTCTCTAGGAGGGGGGCCGGACTTCCGGTTAAGGAGGGACTTCCGGTGATGACGTGGGAGCTTCTGATTGGACAATACCACCTGTCATATCAGTTTGACAAACGATATGATATGATATGACGATATGTCATAAATCATGTTATCAGTAAGGTCATAAATCACTTCTGACATAAGGTGGTGTATATCTTCTCTATTGTGACTATTAGAACTGACAACTAATGAAAACCCCAAATTGAGTATCTCAGAAAATTAAAATTTTGTGGAAAGGTTCAATATTGAAGACACTTGGTGCCACACTCTAATCAGATAATTAACACCTGCAAAGGCCTTTAAATGGTCTCATAGTCTGTTGGCTACACAATCATGGGGAAGACGGCTGACCTGACAGTTGTCCAGAAGACAACCATTGACACCTTGCACAAGGAAGGCAAGACAAAAGGTCATTGCTAATGTAGTGGATTCCAGCATCTTCAAAATTGGAACTTTTGTTAAATCCTGACTGAATAAAACATTTAAGAGATTTTCTCCTTACAGACAAACAGTCCCTCTCATTCCAAAAGTGGGGGTCTGACTGGTAAAAATCCAGGACTCAGACTGATGACTTGGTTTTCAGCTCCACAGGTCAACATGGTCAACGCTCCAACCTGGAATGGGGGGAGTACTTTGTTAAGCTATATCAAAGATCTGGGAAATTCCTTAACTTTAACCTTCTGCAGCACAAATCTGCCTTTTTAACAAACCAAATGTTTTATGGATCTCAGATGGTTAATCGCGCATTAATGCAACGCTTAAGTAACGCTGTTACTTTTTTTAATCAGGCGTTCATTTTTTTTTTTTTTTTTTTTGCTTGCCGCTGGCTTTGATCACATGTCTCCCTTCCCTGCTGCAGCAGTGCGTCTGATGGAATCAGGAGAGAGCAGGCTTATAAAATGAAGAGACGTTTCCTGTCTGGAACTTAAGAAAGAAGAAAAAGAACGTTTCTCTTTGTCTGTCAAAACCCATGTAGATGGCAGAACATCGTGATTTTTGGAGAGGAAACTGCTCCCAAAAGACAATGAGAAACCTTTTATTTATTTATTATTATTTTTTTAATAAATGCGGTTTTAATTTAGGCAAGACAGCAAAGGTAAGACATGTTTTCTGACTTTTACAAACGGGAAGCTTAAATCAGGCCTTCTTCTGCCTCTGGTTCGGTGAATCTTGGTCGTAGTGAGATGAAACTTCCAGCTGTGGAATCTGTGAGATGTGAGCTTTCAGTAGAGGAGTCGTTTGTTCGTTTTCATGGGGAGACATCATTTGTGTTTACATATTTTCAGACTTTATGTAACTGGTTTTTTAATTGTTTGTTGTCTTAACTGTGTTTGGTGGTGATAGAAATGGTTTTGCTGAGCTGTTAGTTGAGATTCTGGACTTTCTTCGGATACCACACATGTTTATAGTTACATCTACAGACCTGACACTACATCCAGAAATGAGATGTTAACCCCTTAACTCCTGGCAGCGGAGGCTGCAGGTGCTGAGGTGTTAAGCAAAACAGTCAAGCTAAAAATGAAAGTTTAGAGAATTTATAAGCCAAAAATCTGGATAATGAAGCACTGAAGGTGCATGGATGGAACTTATTGTGCATATTGTGAATATTTCTCTCTCCTCACCATCTAGAAGCTGAGATTCTAATCCTGCTTTCTGTTTGTTCACCATAGCATGTTTATTTTTGAACAACCACATTTTTATTTCCAGTTTTAGGTTTTAAAATAAATGAAAGCATAAAACCTTTATAAAAAGAGGATAAACAGACTTTCTGCTAAAGGATGTAGGTACACTGCTCACAAAAATTAAAGGAGCACTTTAAAGAAACACATTAGATACATCAGATCTCAATATGAAGTTGGATATCTATACAAATAACGACAGGGCAATGTCTTAGGAACAAAAGGATGCCAAGTCTTTTAATGGAAATAAAAGTTTTCAGCCTACAGAGGGCTCAATTGTGTAGACACCCTAAAATCAGAGTGAAATGAAGATGTGGTAGGCTAGTCCATTTTTTCAAAAACTTAATTTCTGCAACTCAAAATGCTTTTCAGTATCTTGTGTGGCCCCCACGAGCTTGTATGCATGCTTGACAACGTCGCGGCATGCTCCTAATGAGACGACGGCTGGTGTCTTGTGGCATTTCCTCCCAGATCTGTGTGAGGGCATCCCTGAGCTGTTGTACAGTCTGAGGAGCAACTTGGCGGTGCCTAATGGATCGAAACATAATGTCCCACACATGTTCTATTGGGTTTAAGTCAGGGGATCATGAAGGCCATTCAATTGTTTCAATTCCTTCATCCTCCAGGTACTGCCTGCATACTCTTGCCACATGAGGCCGGGCATTGTCGTGCATTAGGAGGAAACCAGGACCTACTGCACCAGCGTAGGGTCTGACAATGGGTTGAAGGATTTCATCTCGATACCTTATGGCAGTCAGAGAACCATTTCCTAGGCAGTAGAGGTCTGTGCGTCCCTCCATGGATATGCCTCCCCAGACTATCACTGACCCACCACCAAACCTGTCATGTTGAACGACATTGCAGGCAGCATAACGTTCTCCTTGTCTTCTCCAGACTCTTTCACGTCTATCACAGGTGCTCAGGGTGAACCTGCTCTCATCTGTGAAAAGTACAGGGCGCCAGTGGCGGACTTGCCAATTCTGGTGTTCTTCAGCAAATGCCAGTCGAGCTCCACGGTGCTGGGCAGTGAGCACAGGGCCCACTACAGGACGTCGGGCCCTCAGGCCACCTTCATGAAGTCTGTTCCTGATTGTTTGGGTAGAGACATTCACACCAGTGGCCCTCTGGAGGTCATTCTGTAGGGCACGAGCAGTGCTCAGCCTGTTCCGCCTTGCACAAAGGAGCAGGTATCGGTCTTGCTGATGGCTTGAGGACCTTCTACGGCCCTGTCCAGCTCTCCGAGAATAACCACCAGTCTCCTGAAATCTCCTCCATGTTCTGGAGATTGTGCTGGGAGACACATTAAACCTTCTTGCTGCAGCACGTGTGGATGTGCCATCCTGGAGAAGTTGGACAACCTGTGCAACTTCTGTAGGGTTAAGGAATCGCCTCATACTGCCAGTAGAGATAATTACTCAAGCCAAAACCAGCACGAGTGAAAAATCAGCCAAAAAAGATCAAGAGGGAGAAACTTGAAATGACCTCCACATGTAAAACCAGTCCTGTTTTGAGGGTTTTCTGATTGTTGCCACTGTGGTGCACCTGTTGTTAATTCCATGAACACCAATACAGCTGAAAGTGATTAACGATGCCCTCAGCTGCTTAACCAACCAGAAAATTATCAGACAGGTTTTTTTTTTTTTTTTTTTTTTTTTTTTTTTTTTTTTTTAACCTGTCTTGTCCAGCATCGTTGCAAACAGAATGATTGTCTGGCTGCCGTCTGGTGCTGGGCAATTTTACTCTATCAAGCAGGGATTTATACTACATGTATAAAGTCCCTCTTGATGACATGAAAAACTTTATTAAATCAGACTCTTAATGCTGGACTCGACCGGAGGGGACAGAGAGAGAGAGAGAGAAAAGAAAGTAGAGAGAAGAGGGAGGGGAGAGAGAGGGACAGAAAGGGTGTGGGGAGTGCGGGTGGGGACTTGAAACATCATACAGAAGACCATGTAATCCATACTACTTACAACATATATAGCTAAGATCATCCTAGCCAGTAGGTCATTACACAACTAGTTGATAATAGTAACAATAATAATAATAAGAGTAAGAGTAATAATAATAATAAGAACAGAAATAATAAAAAAAAGAAAAAAAATATGATAATAGATATAAGTGAAACTGCTGTATTCAAGAACACGCGCAGAGAAACCTGTGTGGATGTGTTGGAGAACTCGGCCACACGGCGACGCAAAAACTGTGTGGAGACGTTCAGGAAGGAGTGACCATGCAGAGTGATCATGCAGATGCCACCTCACTTGAACAGAGGCCAGAGTCAGGCCAGCGGTCCCGAGACCCAGGCCACCAGCCCCCCCGCAGGCAACAGATCCCGACCGGTCCACAGAGACGACCACTCGCCCGCCCAGGAAGGCAGCAGCAGGAGACCCAGCAGGAGCCGCCCCGCGGACACAGGGCACCGGCCCCGGCGGGCCGAGGCCAGCAGTCCCCGACCCCCCCGGGCACCGGCCGCCCGGGACAGACGGGGCAGAGGGCCCGGGCCCAGGAGCGCAGGGACACCCCCCTCCCCCACAGGCCGAGGGCCAGCACGCCACCCGGGGGGACCCGGCCCGCCCAGACGGCCACCACCAGAGGCCAGCCCCACACCCCAGCGCCCAGCCGCACACCCCGAGAACCAGTCCTGCCCCCCCCAGACCAACACACACACACACAAACACACACACTCTCCTTCCACTCCTCCATTCATCCTCCCACGCATACACCATTCAACCCTCACATACTCTGTCCTCCCACACACACACAACATCCTTCCACCATCCATCCTTCCACACACACACCATCCTTCCTCCCACACACTCACCATCCTTCCACCATACACTCTCCCACACCTACCCCATCCTCCCACACACACATCATCCCTCCACCACTCATCCTCCCACACATACACCATCCTCCCTCTCATACACCATTCATCCACCTTCACACCTCCCACACACACACACACACACCATCCTTCCACTACCCATCCTCCCACACATACATCATTCTCCTACACATACACCGTCCTCCCTCTCCTACACCAAACATCCACCTTCACGTACCCCATCCTCCCACACACACACACCACCCCTCCATCACCCACTCTCCCAAACATACACCACTCCCCCACACACACACCATCCTCCCTCCCATACACCATCCATCCTCCCGCACACACACCATCCTTCCACCATCCATCCTCCCACACACTCCCCCATCCCTGCACCATACATTCTCCCACACATACCCCATCCTCCCACACATACATCATCCCTCCACCATTCATCCTCCCACACCCACACCACCCCCCCCTCCCACACACCACGCATCCACCTCCACACACCCCACCCTCCCACACACCATCCCTCCACCACCCATCCCCCCACACCCACACCACTCTCCCACCCACCCACACACCACCCCCCCCCCCCCCCAACACACACACACACAAACACCATCCCCCCACCACCATCCTCCCGCCACCCCAGCCGACCCAGCAGCGGAGCAGCCGAGATCCCCACCCAGGAGACAACCGGAGACCCGAAGCCACCAGGGACCCCCCACCCATATCCACCCCCATCCCAGCGAAGCCGCAATCCTCCACCTACATTAGGTGATGTAGCCAGTCACAGGGGACCAGAGGGAATGAAAGTCATCTGATTGGTTCCTGGAGGAGGCAGACATTGTCTCAATGCTGATGTGATCTAACAGACAGGTTTAACTGATTTCATGCCAGGCCCAATAGAAAAAGTGTTCCTTTAATTTTTGTGAGCAGTGTATTTGTGGAAAATTATGTAAAGTAAAAAAAAGTTCCTGGTTTCCAATCTAATGACAAGAAAGACAGATTTAAAAAAAAATATTTTAGCCACGTATTTAGAGGCATTGTCAAAGCCTTGTCAGAGCCACTTGCAGCTGATGTATCTTGATCAGGAGATGTGGAAAAATTGGCTTTCAGGCAAAAACGTCTCTGGACGCTGACTTGAATAATAAAAAGAAGTTTATTACAAAAGTTCAGACATCAAAACAGATTTCTGCAGCAAAATCTGGAGGTCCCAAAACCAGAAGGAAGACCTAAAGATCTGATGTGTCGTTCTGTCTTATATAGGGTTTAAACAAAGAAAATTCCTCAGTCCTGTGTCCTCCAATCATAGAGTTTGCCTATAGGATGCTCATTTGCATGGAATGCATGTTCTTGTGTCAATCCAGTCTGTAGGACAGAGAACCTTATATGGTAAAAACTTGAGTGTGTACCATACAAATGCTATGCTTAGACACCTCATAATTCCCCCCTTCGGGACAGGAATTAACAGTCCCGAAAAAAAAAACGAACTATATAAGACTCAAATTAAATAAACACATATGAGAGCCCCAAAAGAAATCATAAAACGCCCAAAAGAGGTTAGTCGACCCATCAGACCCCTCCGGGTCTAAATCCTGCCTAGCAATTCTCACCTCCCGAAACAAAAAAAATAAGCACTCGAGGCCACCCATATGTATCCACATAATAAGAGTCACAGAATATTATCTATTCGCCTAATGGTAATGTTGAGGCAAAAAAGTTACTCTGTCAAGGAATGAGGAGTCTGGTTCTGAAGTGAAGAATGATTACAAGTTTATTCGAACACAGAATTAAAATACATAGACAGAATAGGAAAAATAGAAAGAATAGAATTGCAATTCCTGAGAGACTGTTCAGAGGTCTGACAGCACAGAGATCTGAACAGAATCTGATAAGAAACACACAGGCAGCATTTTTTAAGCAGAATGATCACGTCACAGCACATCATATATCTCGTAAGATAAAACAAAGAGACTGTCTGTTCCTCACACAGGATTAGACACTTATTGAGCACATAAACAACCCCAGTGACATTAAGGCAGGATGCCCTGCTGGGTCATCCTGAGGCATCTGGCTGGTATCAGATAAGTCACACAGGTCAGAGTGAACTGTTCTAAAGAATGCATCCACTTATGATAGCAACAGGCTACTCAGTATTAAACTTAATTACCAAGAACTTAAACAAGCTGTTTACCCTGAGAGTGATCAGTAGACACAATATAGTAAAGGGAATAATATGAAATTTCCATAACAGTAAACCCCGTCTATGTCTACCTAAAAAGTAAATGCATAGCAATAGCACACATGACATCACAACAAATTCAGATTAATACTTAGATTGGTACAGTATACGATTAAACATTGAAATAAAATAAGGCAAACAAAAATAAATGGCTCCGAAACCTCCAGATGGGTAAACCGATATGGTGATCATGTTTCAGTCCGCAGATGTCATCGCGTTGACAGTCAGGGTTCACTGTCCATGTTTAGTGTCCTTATATGTACTTTTGAGTCCATTCAGAATGTTGGGGCCCCTGAATAACTAGCCACCCACCAGGTGGTCGTCCCCATGTGTACTGAGAAGAGAGAAAAAGAACAATGACCAGTATCGTTGTCATAATAACAGGTTGAATCAAAAATGTTTCAAGCATAAAAATGAGGAATAACATAGGTTTAGTTGAGTATAGATGATAATTAAGTAAGAATAAGATATCTAATTCCCTACTTGATTATACAAACTAAAACCACAGTTTTATCCACAAAGTCCTTGCCATTGTCTGAGGATATCCTGTCTGGATGTCCCCACCTGCTTATGACCTCATGACACAAAAGCTTGGCAACAGATTGTGCATCTTTGTGTTTGGTCGGACATGCTTCAGTCCATCGTGAAAATCTGTCTACAACGACCAGCATGTAACGTTTACCTCCGACTGGTTTTATCATGTCGACATAATCGATCACCAATTCACGCATAGGACCTGTTGGAGTGGGAATGTAACCAGGAGGAACTTTCACACCTTTTTGAACATTGTTTTTTAGGCAGATAACACACTTGCCAATAACTTGGTCTATTTGTTCAAGCAAATATGGCGCCCAAAAGCCATACTCCAATGTGATTTTTCTTCTTACTTCCCTCCTTGACACATGAGCTAATCCATGTGCTTCCTGGATCATGAGACCTAATAGGTCTGGAGGGGCAACTATTAACCCTTCATGATTTCGCCATAAACCAGTAGAGTCCTGGGTGGCTCCTCTATCTCTCCACAATTGTTTATCCATTCCAGGAGCCGATTCCTGTAGTGAGATTACATCTCTAAGAGTGATTTTGTCTTCCAACTCTATTTCGTGGGTGACCAGAAGAATCTTCCCTGGTCTATTAGCTCCTGTGACTGCTTTTGCCGCTTCATCAGCTGCTTTATTTCCTCGAGTGATTCGTGACATGTGCGCTTTGTGTGCAGCACACTTAGTGATTGCTATTTCTTTGGGCTTCATCATGGCCTGCAAAAGTTTCAGTATCTGCTCGCGATGTTGTATCGGAGAACCATCTGATTTTTTAAAACCTCTATTCTTCCATACTGATCCGAATAAGTGACAAACGTTATGCGCATACGCAGAATCCGTAAAGATTGTCACCCGTTTGCCTTCTGCTAGCAAACACGCTTCAATTAATCCTACAAGTTCAGCAAGCTGTGCAGACGCTGGCTGCGGCACTACTTCTTCTTTTTTCAACAACAAACTCCAATCCCTGAGCTCTTATTACTGCATAACCAGCACACAATATGTCTCCTATGCGATAGCAGGAGCCATCAGTCCAATACTCCACATCCGCTTCCTGTAATGGAAGGGCTTGCAAATCTGACCTGAGTCTTGAAAACTTCTCTGCTTCATGAACACACTCGTGTGGCTCACCATCCTCTGGAGTTGGCAAATGTTCAGCTGGGTTTACTGTGTCACATCTGACCAGAGTAATATCTTCCTGCTCCAGGAGCCTATGATAATCTCTAAGTCTAGACATGGTCAGTGTGTATTTGCCATAATTCAAAAGATTTCTCAGACTATGATGGGTAAGAATTGTCACTGGATAACCCATCGTGACTGATGATGCTTTATCATACATCAGAGTAACTCCTACTAGTGCTCTGTAGCATAGTGGTAGCCCTAACTCCACTTCAGAAAATGCAGTAGAATAATAAGAAACAGGCTGAGGTCTAATTCCTGTTCCTGTGGGTTGGCAAAGAACTGCACACATGTATTTCCCTCCAGTGGAAGTGGAGACGTATAACAAAACGTTTTTGGAGTAATCAGGCAGGGCTAATGCTGGAGCTTCCTGTAGTCTTTGTTTGATTGTTTCAAATGACAGAAGGCCATCTTGAGTCCAAGAAAGATTGCTATGAAGATGAGCAGTTCCAGTATCTTTAATCATAGCTCTCAATGGTCCTGTTAAGCTGGCGTAGTTCTTCACCCAGGCTGATGAATAGCCGGTGATCCCCAGAAATGTCATCATCTCTCGGACCGTCCTTGGCTTTGGAGCTTTACGAATAGCTTCCAGATGACTGTCGGAGATGCTTCGGTGTCCTTGGGTTATCGTCTGTCCCAAGTAAACCACTCTCTCTTGGCAATACTGCAGCTTTTTCTGAGAGGCTTTATGTCCCTTCTCCGCCAATATCTGCAGTAGTTTGATGGAGTCTTTGTGACACGTTTCCTGGTATGGTGAACAGATGATGATATCATCTACATATTGGACAACTGTACTGCTCAGTTCCTGGTCGATCTCTGCCAAGTCATCCTTTAGCACTTTGTTGAAGATGTGTGGACTGTGTTTAAAGCCTTGTGGTAATCTTTTGTATTGGTAGAATTGATCTTTGAATGTGAAACCAAACAGACCTCGGCTTTCCTCACTGAGTGGGACACTGAAGAAAGCACCACAGAGATCTAACACAGTGAAATTTGTAGCTTCTGGTGGGATTTGAGCGAGCAAGGTATGTGGATCTGGTACTTCTGCGGGGTAATCGACCACCACTTCATTTACTGCTCTTAGATCATGGGCCATACGATAAGAGCCATCCGGTTTCTTTAGGGGCAGTAGGGGCGTATTGCTTTGAGGGTTCTGTGTTATTTCCAGAATATCAGCTTTCACCAGTCCATCAATTTCCAATTCAATTTTCTGGATTGCTTCTTCTTTAAGAGGATATTGATTTCTCCAAGGAGATCTGGCTCCTGATCGAAGATCCACTTTCACTGGCTGAGCAGATTTCACCAGACCTATGTCGGTGCTGTGTCGTGACCACAGACATTCCAGAACTTGTTGCAGCATTTCTCTTCTCATGGAGTCAGAGTCCCTCATGAAGCTGAGGACCGACTCCTGTGTCATCTGCACCACTTGTGGTTTGCCATAGCCTTGAGCTGAAATCATAATCTTAATGAATTGATCATCCTTGCTTCTCCAGATGAGATGATTCTCTTTTAGTGGTACAAAGATAGCTTTCTCTGCTTCCGCCATCATCTCTCCATCATCTTCTGCTATCTTCAAAGTTAAATGTGGAACACTTTTTGGGATGTCATGTTCTCTGTTCAGATAATCGTACTTGGTTATCTTCATAGCTGCTCCTTGAGGTCCCAGAATTATACAGCTTGATTGCAGTTGCACTTGCTTTGGTTGGCGGCTCAGCCACTCCTCCGGATCCGATTTAGCAGCATCCTTGAAGTACTTGAGTGTACAGTGAAATGGATGTCCTGGAGCTCTTCCACAAGGTGTTTTGGCTACAATGAACTTTTCCCATAGGGTAGCAGGTTTCAAAAGTTCTGGACTAAGGTCGCCAATCCAAAAGACTGCAGAAGCATCAATCTCTGTTGTCATTACCAACTGATGATAAGATCCCTCTGGTACATCCACCAAACATCCGTCTGGAGTACATTTTATTATGCAGTTCAGTGTACATAGAGCATCTCTTCCCAAGAGTGCAATTGGGGTCTGCTGCGACACCAATATGGGCATTGTTATCTTGCGATTTTTATAGCAAAGCTCAAATGGTTTTTTGAGAGGTATCAGCTGTTTCACACCCTCGAACCCGATCGTCCGTATCAATTGATTAGACATGGGGAGATGTATATGTTAGAGAAGACCTTAAAAATGTACAAGTAATAAAGGACAGGTACTTCTTCCCACAGTATTAAAATAGGCAGGTACTAATTTCCCACTTTCCTAATTAATAAGGTACTGTTCCACACATTTTCTTTCTACCTTTCTCTTTAGGGTCTTCCCCTGCGTGTTCTTTGATGGATCAAAATATGACAGACTACTTCTCTCAGTTAACTAATTTATTAATTACAATTGATATGAGAAATGTGCAAATACAGAATTCTGGATTCGTATTCTCTGTCCCCTGGACTAATACAATACGGAGTCTGCTGCTGTTACAGTCAGAACTCCCTCTAACTGATCCTGGAATCCTTATATAGGGGTCTGAATATACACAGTTTTGCTGACAAATGCTGCAGTTGCAGAAGTCTGGTTGGCTGCAGTCACAGGTCGACCACATGCAGATGTCTACCCCCCTCCTTGTGACACCCATCCATTTGGTGGCTTCTTGTGTTCTGGAAAACAGGGACAAAGAAACCACACACAGACAAACAAGGGATTTCCTCTGAACTCCGGTTGACCCAGAAATTTCCCTTAAGTGTAACATCTCCCATGCTGTTTTTGTTAGAACCGTACCTGGCTCTGCTACAGACACACCCACTCCTGCCAGGCATCAGCGCAGCCAATCTCCGGCATACTAACCAGATACACCTGTAATCAATCTACGCACCAGGCTTCAAATACTCCAGCTCCCCTCTCAGTCCTCGTCGGACCTCGTTTCCATTTAGATGGATATTCCTACTCACCCCTTCCCGGTTACAACTTAGCTGGATATTCTCCAGACTCCTGTTTGGCTTCCTGGTTTTCCACTCTTCGTAAAGCTCCCTTGAGAAAGTATTCGCATCTGAATAAATCCTACTTAACTCTGATCTGTCTCAGTGGGGTCCTTCCTAACAGAAGGTCCGACCGATAAAAGAAAAAAAAGACGGATGGATTCCACCTCGAGCCATTATTCTGGTGACCCGCAACTATGAAGCGGATTCCTACTACAGTGCTCTCTCCACATTGAAATGAACCCTAACAGGTACCCCACTGATCGAGCCAAGATTGCTTACATCATATCCCTTGTTTCAGGACCAGCACTCCAGTGGGCTGACGCACTCTGGCAACAAGGCGGCAACGTAACCCAATCCTACCCTCAATTCACAAGACACTTTCAGGAAGTGTTTGGGATTTCCCCCGGAGACGCCACTGTGCAGGAAAGATTATTTCGTCTCCAGCAGGGATGCACTTCTATTACTGAACATGTCCTGCAGTTCCGTACTTTAGCCGCATCTAGCGGTTGGAATGAGGCAGCCCTGCTCACACACTTTCGGATGAGTTTGGAACCATCGCTCCTTCTCCAACTCACAGCCCAAGATGACAGCCTAGGTTTGGAGAAGTTCATCCAGCTTGCCATTCAAGTGGCTCACAGAAGAGAAAGCTGCCTACGTGATCTACCGCCTACCGCTGCAACCTCAGCTGCCGAGGACGTGGAACCCATGCAGGTTAATTCCACGCGTCTTACCCCGGCAGAGCCGACGCCTTACAAACGGACTTTGTCTCTACTGTGGCCAGGCTAATCACCGTATAGAATCCTGCCCAGTTCAATCCCCACATCCTCGGGTGAGTCTGGCATCTGCCTTTTCTATTCCTGCAAGACCCCTTACAACACCTGTAACGTTGTGGTCACCATGTGGTTCTCTGACAGTCATGGCCCTCCTCGATTCCGGCTCAGAGGGGAACTTCATCTCCGGCTCCTTAAAACAACGTCTCCAGCTCCGATGTTATCGCTGCCCTGTTCCGTTTACCATCCAGACCATCACCGGCAAGAAACTCACCCAACGCGCTACCCATCTACAAACCCCACCTTTACGCCTTGGTGTAGGTTGCCTACACCGAGAGGAAACGCAGTTTTTGGTGTTGGAGTCATGTACCTTTGACATCATTCTGGGAAGACCATGGCTTGAACGACATGCTCCCATCATCTCCTGGAAAACTGGGGAAGTCCTCCGATGGGGCACCGGTTGTGACGCAACCTGTTTTCCTCAGCGACCACGACCCACTCCACCCAGCAGAATTACACTAGGCGCCACCACTGTTGAAAGCCCTGATGTTCCCGCAGTCCAACCTCTTCCTACTGCATATTCACTTTTCCAAAATGTCTTTTGTCCTTGCAAAGTGGCACAGTTACCCCCTCACCGTCCCTGGGACTGTGCCATCGAGCTAATTCCCGGAGGTAAGCTTCCAACTGGCCGCATCTATCCCCTATCCATCCCGGAAAATAAAGCCATGGAGAGCTACATATCCGAAGCACAGGCACAGGGCTACATTCGACCCTCCACGTCACCGGCGGCATCCAGCTTCTTCTTTGTGGGAAAGAAGGATGGGGGACTCAGACCATGTATAGACTATCGAGCTCTAAACGAAATCACAGTCAAGTATAAACATCCCCTTCCATTGGTCCCCTCAGCCCTTGAAACCCTGCGAGGAGCTTAAGTATTCAACAAACTAGATCTGCGCAGTGCTTACAATCTCATTCGGATCCGACACGGATGTGAATGGAAAACAGCCTTCATCACGCCCACTGGTCACTACGAATATCTGGTCATGCCCTACGGTCTTGCTAACGCTCCCTCAGTGTTTCAAGGATTCATGAATGAGATTTTCCGTGATATGATAAACCGCTTCCTCCTGGTTTATATTGATGATATCCTTATCTTCTCCCCAGATCTCTCGGCCCACATCTGTCATGTCAAACAGGTCCTGGAACGACTCAGAGCACATCGTCTGTTCTTGAAGGCGGAAAAATGTGTATTTCATCAGACGACTATCGACTTCCTGGGGTATATCGTGGAACCTGACGGTGTGAAGATGGACAACAAGAAGGTGCAAGCAGTCCTAGACTGGCCCAAACCCGACACCATCAAAGCCCTCCAACGCTTCCTGGGATTCGCCAACTTCTACAGACGCTTCATACGTAACTACAGCACCCTAACCAGTCCCCTCACCGCTATGCTCAAAGACAAGCCACACATTCTTTCCTGGTCTCCAACGGCAGAAACCGCCTTCAAGTCCCTAAAACAAGCCTTTATCGATGCACCTGTCCGGCAGCATCCAGATCCTGATCTCCCCTTCTGTGTCGAAGTGGATGCGTCTACCACTGGTGTCGGTACTGTTCTATCACAGCGGGCTGGACAACTGCCTCGCCTCCGTCCATGCGCCTTTTATTCCAAAAAGCTCAGCCCAGCAGAACAAAACTATGACATAGGCAATCGTGAGCTGCTGGCCATCAAACTAGCACTTGAAGAATGGCGACATTGGCTGGAAGGATCACAACACCCCTTCGAGGTTTTAACAGATCACAAAAACCTAGCCTATATCCGTGAAGCATGCCGATTGAACCCCCGACAGGCAAGGTGGGCTCTCTTCTTTACTAGATTCAACTTCACTATTACTTATGTTCCAGGTTCCAAGAATCGTCGGGCTGATGCTCTGTCCAGACTCTGTGAGAAAGCAGAACAACCTGATGAACCTGAACCCGTCCTGCCTCCACAGTTAGTGGTTGGCGCCATCCAGTGGGCTCTGGAGGAACAAATCAGAGAAGCACTAACTAACCATCCTGCACCACCTAACACCCCACCTGGTCGTCTCTTTGTTCCTATAGATCTAAGACTGGCCCTCATCGAGTCAGCGCATAAGTGTCCTGGTACAGGTCATCCAGGTTCTCAAACCACACTGGCCTTGCTGAAGTCTCGCTTTTGGTGGCCAGGGATGTCCGTCCAGGTGCGCCGATTTGTTGCCGGATGCGCGGATTGTGCTCAGGCCAAAAGTCCTCGACATCTCCCAGAAGGAAAATTATATCCCCTGCCGATTCCAAGAAGACCTTGGTCTCACTTGGCGGTTGATTACCTCACAGACTTGTCGTCCTCTCAAGGTAACACCTGTATACTGGTCGTGGTGGATAGGTTTTCTAAGGGATGTAAATTAATACCATATTCTAGTATTCCCACAGCTGCGGACACCACCAAAGGCATTTTTGAAAATGTCTTTAGAAATTTTGGTCTCCCTGAAGACATAGTCTCAGATCGGGGTCCCCAGTTTATTTCATGGTTCTGGCGTTCCTTCTTATGCTTGCTGGGGGTCACAGTCCGTCTGTCATCAGGTTATCACCCGCAAACTAATGGACAAGCAGAACGCAAAATTCAAGAGGTGAGCCGTTTTCTCCGTACTTTTTGCCATGAACACCCCACGTCTTGGTGTGAGTTCCTGCCATGGGCAGAATACGCCCAAAACTCTCTTCGTCAGGCCTCCACAGGAATAACACCGTTCGAGTGTTTCTTGGGTCATCAGCCACCGCTCTTTCCATGGAATGGTGAGGTTTCCAACATGCCAGCGGTGGATGACTGGTTTCAACGCATCGAGCAGGTCTGGGGTCAGGCTCATCGACATCTGCAGCGGGCTGTCCGGCGCTACGCTGAACAAGCTGATCGGAGGCGTTCCCAGGAATGTACCTATGCTATAGGAGACCTGGTGTGGCTGTCCAAGCGAGATATTCGTTCATGCAACACCTGTAGGAAGCTGAGTCCCAGATACATTGGACCCTTTCGGATCGACACCCAAATTAATCCAGTCACATACCGCTTAGAATTACCTGCTACCTACAAGATCCATCCTGTATTCCATGTCTCACTGCTGAAGCCTTATTACTCTCCTCTCAATCCTTCCACAGGGTCGGGTGCGGCGGCAGTTCCCCCTCCTCCGCCTCCACTTCCCCTGGACTCTGAGGATGGGACGGTGTACGCCATCCGGGGCATCCTTGATTCTAGGCGGCGACGCGGGCGCCTGGAGTATCTGGTCGATTGGGAGGGCTACGGACCTGAGGAGCGGTCTTGGGTGCCCGGGGATGACGTTCTGGACCCATTCATGCTCAGGGAATTCCATCTGCAGAATCCCAGCCGCCCTCAGCCTCGTCCCCGTGGCCGGCCCCGACGTCAGTCCTGTCCTCGCCCCGGTGTGGCTCCTGGAGGGGGGGGTACTGTACTCCAGTACTCCAGCTCCCCTCTCAGTCCTCGTCGGACCTCGTTTCCATTTAGATGGATATTCCTACTCACCCCTTCCCGGTTAAGACTTAGCTGGATATTCTCCAGACTCCTGTTTGGTTTCCTGGTTTTCCACTCTTCGTAAAGCTCCCTTGAGAAAGTATTCGCATCTGAATAAATCCTACTTAACTCTGATCTGTCTCAGTGGGGTCCTTCCTAACAGTTTTATTGGCAACACAGTGTTAGTCAGCCTCTCACATGTTCTTCTCACTCACCCCATATGAAGAGTCTCATTGTTGCTTAAGCACACTGTCAGTAAGTATATGAGCTTAAAGATAAGAGATAGTCAATATGATTAACATAGTAAGAATATAAATGAAAATACGTAGCACACTTAAATAATTCCTTGATGAGTATCCCTATAAATTTATTTACATATAGCATCTTCAGGCCTAAGGCAGGTGAAAGCGGCTCCGCAGTCCGGCATTACTTCTACCGGTCGGTCATTTACTTTCACCTTTATTGTTGGATCTTGCTCTGGCCTTGACACTACCAGCTGACACCTCCCTTTCAGGTCCTCTGGGCATCCCTAGTACCCAGGATCGGGGCCCCTGTAGGGGTTCACCGGTCCTTGGGACGGCCGTGACTGTCCTCTGGGTCGCCCTCGGTTGTTGTCTCTGGGAAAACTTTCTCCTAAGCTGTTGCAGTTGCGAACAAAATGGTCAGGCGAACCACAATTATAGCACACTTCAGGCTGCTGTTGAGAGCGTGGAGCAAAATTTCTTCCTCTCCCGAAATTTCCTCTTCCTCTTCCTCTCCAGGTCTGTGGCAGGCCATAAACTGGTGGTGAGAAACAGTTGACTGGAGGCCATGGTGCAGACTGAGGTGGTTGGAACTGTACTTTATCCGGCTGCCGCTGTGGTGATGGTTGATTTAACGATGGCAGGCTCTGGATAACCACTGCTTGTGTTTTCTCCTTCATTTTCGAATCCACCAGCTGTATTTGATTCAGTTTCCTGAGAGTCTCTTGGTCTTGCTCTTTCTGATCATGCTTTTTCTTCCTGAACAGTTCCACTTGGTGAGCAATGTGGTCTGTATAAATTGCTTTGGTCATGCTGTTAAGACCGACCACTTTGCAAGCTTGCTTCTCACAGGTTGAGGCAGCCCCTTCTGAATGTTGGCCCGCAGAATCGATTGTTCCATTTGGTTCAGATCTGGATCATTTCCTGTTACATCTCTCCATGTTTGATGAGCTCTAGAGACATAGGATCTTGGATTCTCCTCCTGGCCCAATGGCTCAATAAAAATTTTGTCAGGGTGGACATTTGTCGTAAATGTCTCTTTTAGAGCTCTCCATGCTCTGCCTCGATTTGCTGCAAACAGTTCTGGGTCGTATACAGATGTCCCCACATAACGACCAAGTCCCGCTTTCTGCAGAATGTCCTCCATGGCAGGAACTCCTAAGATGTTAGCCAAAAGTCGTTTTACATCTCCTGTAGCCAGCTGTATTCCCACGCAGATCTGCTCCAATTTAGAAATCCACGGATGTGCTCCATCGTGAAGAGACTGTAATTTCTCCAAAATGTCAGACAAATCAGTGTTTTGCCAGGGTTTATACTCCAAGTTCTGTCCTCGGACGACCACTGGACACATCTTGCCGACCGGCTTTCTTCTTCTTGGGCGGAAGAAATATGTCGCCTGCGGCTTTTTAGAAAGCTTCCTGTAATTGGTCCTCAAGCACCTGTTGGTCCTCTTGGCTGCTGGCTTCCTCCAAATATGAAAGACATCGATCTACGCTCTTTTCAAGTTCTATCAGCACTTGTTGGCTATCATCTTTGGTTGCTGTACTCGTGGTAACTGGATAAAACTCTTCTGATGGAGAAGGGCTATCACTCTCTTCTTCATCGCTATAACTGTCAGAGCTATCAGAAGTGTCATTTTTAATATCCTTTTTCTTTCGTAGCTCCGCTCCTTTTCTTTCTGCTTTGGCCAATATCTCTCTTATGGCAGAGTTGTATCCGTCTCTGGCTTCCTCCAGATCACTGTGAGCCTTGTCTCCAGGTTTCTTCTTTGTTGTCTTCTTTTTACTCTTGAGGCTTGGATACATGTGAATGGTCGTTGTTGCTTGTCCCGTTTCTATTATTTGGTTGGCATCATCAGTAACATGATAACTGCCTTCATGGGAAATCACTGGGAGCTGAGGATAGACATCCTAAAATTTCACTTCTTTCTCATATGGTGGGGGGCTCTTTACTACAACTGTGTGAGAGAAGGGCGTGTTAATCTCTGCCATTAATTTCTCTGTGGCCTTTTTGATCTGTGAGATGTCTTCTCTCTGTTTTTCTTCCTTCTCTTTTGTTGCTTTCAGAAGTCTCTGTCGCTCCTTATCGAACAGCTGAAGAACTTCCAGCTCCGTTTGTCGCTTGTCATGACGTTTCTGTCCTCTCCTTCCCTTCTTCTGGTCTGCTTTGTAAGTAGTCACCAGCACTTGAACTGTTTTGATTACCTCTGGATTGAGTGTCCCCTCGATCGGCCATGGGCGGTCGATGCTTGGCCAGCTCCGGTTCCACTTTTATGAAATCTTGGCTATACCTTTAATAAGAGGGTTGCTCTGCTGGACTAAATCAACTGGAGTAATTACTGCTGAAGTTTTGTCATCCTTCTCTGACATGATGCCAACTTTCTATAATTTTTTAATTTATGAGTTAAAAGGAAATTTCTAAAAAGTAGTATATCCAATACTACGTTATTACACTCAATTTCTTTTTGTTTGTGTTGTTTTTATTTATTTATTTATCTATTTATTTATTTCGGTTTCACAAACCTGCAAAACAAATTTACCAACTTCAGAGGAAACCAAAAAGCCTTTACTTATTAACAGAACAAAATCACATCAAAAACCGCATTGTAATATCAGTAAACCATTCTTTCAATAGTCCATTTAAACCTTTGATGATTTATCACTTTAATATGAATAAATGAGTAATAAAATATTTTACCAGTCAATCAGTAGCCAAGCTTTTCTGTCGGAGTAAATATACCATGTACTCTCTGATATGTGTCTTCTAGTATGTATATGCACCACTAAAGTGTGTTATGTTCACTTGAGTTTTAACAAAAAAAATAAAAAAAACAAAGATACCATGTTTGTATGTATTGAAACAACTATACATTGATATATATATAAAGCAGGTGACAAGATGTTTGTGGATAAAATGCACACTAGCCTTAAGCAGTTCAGGGGAGATGTGTCATCCAGCCCAGATGGGTGACTGCCACACCCTTGAGGCCTCGGAGAGCCTGGTCTGTTCAGCTCTGATTTGACTCTCGATCCAAATAAATCATATAAAGAAAACAAACAAAAATTCAGTATGCCATAATTCAAAACAATTTATAAACGTAACAACACAAAGATTATTAAAGGCTAAAGGAGGAGTTAACTTAATCTCCCTCCCTTTTCTCTCTCTTTTTTTTTTTTTTTAATAAACAAATTTTAGTCTTTGTTGGCCTCTTTAAAGAAAAGGTAAAAAACTACAAGAAATATAAGGCTTTATTTTCCCATAGTTTAAATATAAAAACAGGAAAAGGTGAAAAAAAAAAAATAATAATAATGGGTCTGCTACCCCTCAGCTGCTCATGGCAGAGAGAGAGATAAACTTCTTAAAAAAGAGGAAAGAGGCCTATGTTCTGCCTAGAGGAAAAAGGGTCAGAGATGACAGACCTTCCTGTAGTGTAACTAAAAATTCTATAAGCATTCCGGAGCCAGGTGAACTTAGATAAACAATCTGCTCCCACTCTACCACTTAAAGAGAGCAGCTGTGACAGCGGTAAAAATAGTAAATGTGACTACCCTAAGGAAAAATAGTCTCACAGTCATCTCTTAAAATGTCCTGTACCCCTTAAGTGTACTTCTAAATCCTCTTATAGAACTAATGCACTATCTTACCAATACTTCCACAAATAAGATCATAACAATAATGCACACCTTTGCATAAAATAATAAAGACTAAACATTGTCTGAGCAAACATGTACAGCAGAAAATCAGCTACAGGCATTAAATCACACCAGCAGAACGCTCACACACCCAGACAGACACGCATGCTGACTCCAAAAGCTGTCTTTACTGCTCTTTTTTATATCAGTACAGATTAAGCAAGTGATATGTGCATGCTGGTTGTAACACAGTGAAATAAACTCTGTCCCTGTTTTCCATCCAAATTAGACACAGAAACTCATTTTCTCGTGATGTTAAAGAAACACCCTCATAATTTTCTGTAGTGCTTCATAAGAGGAGAACACAAAAAATATGTGTCCAGATATGTGCAAGGCAATTAATAATATTTTAGCCACTAACAGAACATTCACACATATACAAAAGTCCTTTTTGAGGAAAATCTATTAAATTATTGCCAAAATAATAGTCTGTCTGCCAAAGTGCAGACGCTCATTATTACAATTAAAATTTTTAGAAAAAATTCCTCATAAAAGGCTCATTTTTCCGAAGGTTTATTGAGTTACCTCTGAAAAGTCTGCCCATCGAAATACAGAAGCATTTCAATAGCAGTTCATTAGATTATTATTTATTAGAAAACCCTTCGAAAAGAATTTATCATTAAAAAGTTATAGAAACACAAACATGCATTGAAAACTTTAATTTTGCTCAGACCACACCCCAGCTGAACACACACACGCACACATCAGACACTCTAGCAGAGTTATGCACACACAGCGGCTCCTATCATACACACACACACACACACACACACACACACACAGCTGTTCTCACTCAACCTCACACCAACACCCTCTCAGTCAGCGCTGACTCAACTCTTTTTACTTTTATATGCCTCACAAAATCTTCTTCTCCTCTTAATCTTAATTCCTTAAAAATCCTACAATTTATCTATCAAATTCTTATCCCAGGCCTGAGATTCTTACACTCTTGCTTTTTAAATTTACACCACTAATCGCTCTAAACTAGAGTCCAAATGACACCGAACAATTTATTTATTCTTATGTCTTACGATTCAAAGGGTTTCGGGCCCAGACCCTGAATTTGCATAAATTCATAAACTTTCAAATGTACATTTTAGAAACTCCAAAAACTCAAAACACTTCACTATTTCTGAGGCTTACCCATCTCTTTTCTTGTTATAAGCACAGGATCTCTCTGTCCTCACTATAAATTTCCCCGCAGCCTTTATGCTGCTTGTCTGCTTCTTTTCTCTTGTTTCTCCTTTTTCTACATCAATTACCCCCCTTTCTCCACTTCGCCTGTGATATGGAGAGAAAAAACAACTTAAAATAAATTTAGCAGAGTCACCTGTATAGACAACAATTCCACAAACATACCCACACAGAACTTTGCGGAGTGACCCCCTTTCCTCTCCCCAGAAAAGCAGAGAAAAACACACCTGTCTTTCAGATTGCCCTCTGGAAGTCAGCTGAAAGAAAAAAGGCACTGCATAACCAGAATTTCGTGACGTCAGATTTGATGTATCTTGATCAGGAGATGTGGAAAAATTGGCTTTCAGGCAAAAACGTCTCTGGACGCTGACTTGAGTAATAAAAAGAAGTTTATTACAAAAGTTCAGACATCAAAACAGATTTCTGCAGCAAAATCTGGAGGTCCCAAAACCAGAAGGAAGACCTAAAGATCTGATGTGTCGTTCTGTCTTATATAGGGTTTAAACAAAGAAAATTCCTCAGTCCTGTGTCCTCCAATCATAGAGTTTGCCTATAGGATGCTCATTTGCATGGAATGCATGTTCTTGTGTCAATCCAGTCTGTAGGACAGAGAACCTTATATGGTAAAAACTTGAGTGTGTACCATACAAATGCTATGCTTAGATACCTCACAGCTCCAGAGCTGTAGGTTGGAGACCCCTGATGTAGTGTTTGTAAACCAAAATTTTACTGTATTTTCTTTATATAGCTGTAGGCCTTTTTTTAAAGGAAAGAGAGATTTTGCATTCAAAATGCAAGATTGATTTAGGTTTTTTTGGACTGATTACCTCCGTTTAGTTCATTCCTTTTTCAGCTAATTCTTCTATCTTTAGTTATGTTATTTTTTTTCTTTTGGATTTTTAATATTGATCCTATATTTTAATCTTTAAGTTGGATAACTGACAAATGTTTCAGAACCAGTTCTACAGAGTTTCCTTTTGGACTGACCCAAAGCTGGACTTTTTATCTCATGCCATATCACCGCAAGCCATTCACTGTCCATTCTCACCACCAGCCGAGCCACCTGATCCAAATCTTCGGACCACCACGTGACAGATCTTCTGGTCTTCTTGGGAGTCCACCGGGATCCAAACCACCTGTGCCATCTTCCTAATTTGCCCGGGAGAGTCACCACAATGGTCGTAAGTCGGCTCTATCCAAACAGAACCGGACGAGTCCTGCTCAGATCAATTCTCTGCTTGTCTGCAAAAGGAATGGTTGGTGTGCTGTCCAGATTTTTAGTTAAGTAGTTCTACACCTTATAGTTAAACTTCCAGCTTTAAACAGATGAAATTCAGTTTTCCTTCTTTCTCTTTTAAGATTCAGCGATCCTTTGTTTTTTCAGTTTTCTTAAACATTAGTTGAATTAACACTACAGGTTAATTAACTTTTTTTCACTTCTTGCACACATTTCATTCATTTTGACACATTACATGATCTTGAAATAAGATCCTGGTTTGAACACCATATTCTGCATTTTACAATGTTTGATTCATTGCGGAGTCCTTTGTAAATACTTTTTTTTCATTTATGCATAATTAGACTAGTAATACAAATTTCATATTTATCCTAAACTGGTCTGGTTATTGTGATCTCCTCCTTTGAGTCATGTTATGGGTCCCTTCGAATTAAGAATTCACGATATTAGCGTCCTGCGACTGATTGAGTGATAACTAGTTGATTTGACTAGCTTGAAATAATTGATGTATTAAATTAATTAATTTAGTACTCTAATGGTGTCCACACAGCAATTAGATAAGGATAAAGCTGTGTGTCTAGTGGTGCTCATTGAGGAACACTACTGTTTTGTGTAATTTCTGACCAATTTCCAAACTTCCTTTCATTTAAAAAATCTTAGAGAGGATTATTTATACACAGATAAAAGTGATTTTAAAGTTAAATAATGTTTTTAAGGTCTTTCAATCTGGTTTTAAGTCTCTTCATAGCACCGAGTTGGCTCTACCGAGGGTTGTTAATGATCTTTTATTAGCTACAGATTGTGGTGACCATGTGATCTTGGTTTAGTTGGATTTAAGAGTAGCCTTTGACACTATTAAGATGCTGAAATAATAGCTGATTGTGGAAAAAGTTCATTTGTTACATCAATGGACATGTATTTTCTGTTAGAAAGAAAATTTATTCAGGCAATGAACAATGGATTTTCAAATATGGAAATTATAGGATAATTAAAAAGATAAAGTACAGAAAAGTTGCAAACAAAACTGATATCTCAAAGCAAAGATTTGATGCCTGACATTGTGAAAGTTGTTTTTAAAGTTGTTTAAAAAAACTGACAAAGCTCATTTGTCAGTTTTCATTTGTAAACTGACAAATGAGGCACTTTAGTCAGTTACAAATGTTTGTTGCTTGTGAAAAAATGAAAAACAAAGTTTTTCCCTCATGACCTTTAAAACAGTAATAGTTCAAATAAATGCTCCATGTTCTCTGATAAATTCTTTCTCAGATGAGCAAATCAATAAGCAATTAAAAATGTACAAACTGCAAAAGGTAATGTTTATGACTTTTTCAGTAAAATGAAATAAATCACACATGACATGATCTCTAAGTTCAACATGTTGCATCTTTTCACTGATTTTTAGACTAACAAATAACAATTAATACATATAAGGTTCATGTTATTAATGTTTGATTAGATTTTAAAGTGTAAGTTAAAATATAGTAAAAACAAAAAATAAAAACTGTAAAATCAGACCTAACGTTATTGTGTCTTAAGAAATGAAAAAGTGTTTCAATTGATAAAAAGAATTTTTTATATTATTTATAAACACCATATCATTCATCTCTATAATAACCATCCCTTTCATGACCAAATAGGTTAGATGTTTTTAGAACTAAATAAAAGATTATAGAAACAACATTGTCCTCTCTTTCAGATCTTTTTCTATGATCTTCTCATCACAATGTTTCTAAATTTTATATTTTATTTTATAGAGCTTGAGTAAATATTGAACAAATAGATATGTAGCCACTGATATTGGATCAGATGCTATTCAAGTCATATTTTTTCTTTGTAATGGACAGTCAATGTGGACTCCGTTTTCTCACTGCTTCACCATATCATCTAGACTTTTGATCGCTTTTTTTCTTGTGTACTTTCTCCATTCATTGGGAATTTGTCCTTTACCCTGGAATTTCAAGTTATAGAAGTCCTCCAGTTTTTTCTGAAAGTGACATACAAACCATTTCCAGTATGTTAGCTTAGATTCATCAGCAGTAATTCTCCATGAAGCATACGGATCCCCAGCAGTTGGATACTGTTTGTAAGGAACCGACTTCATTGAGTCATGACTGGGGTAGAAGCTTCTGTCACTTCCAACTAATGTGGTGCAGAAATCAATAACCAGATCCACTGTGCCTCTTATGTGCCATCCTTTCACTCCAGAGGGTCGATGAAAAGGAACATTGTGTTTATCAGGACTGTGGTCCTTCAGGGTGTTGGTGCAAACAGCTGCACAGAAAGGACAGCGTTCCCAGCAGCAGTTACACAGCTGATCAATGAGGATTTGATCAGGTGTCTGCCTGCACTCCATCACTTTATCCAGTGGGAGGCGGCTCATCTCCGTAGTGACGGTTTCAAGGCCTTTCTCTAACTTTTCTTTAAGAAAGTCAAAATTGTTGATGTCTCTGAAGTTTTGACAAAAAATGGTATCAAGTGTCAGCTTGTTGTTCAGTGAGGAGGAAAACACCTTTACCCACATGTCTATGTTTCCTTCCTGCTTCTTCACTTTGTCTGTTGCATCAAACAAAGCTTGTCTGATGAGTTTATTGATGTCATCTACATTCTTCTTGAGTATTTTCAGTGCTTTTTCTTTCTGCTTTTTAAAGATGTATTTCTTCACTTCTTCTTTTATAAAAGCCTCTACTTGCTTCCTTGGATTTTGGATGTAGGTTTTGTATTTACTGAAGTCTTCTTTCTCTGCAAGTGACGTCAACACATGTTTCTCCAGGTTCAGTCTGTTCCCATTGAATGCTGGGAGACTGCATCTCATTTCTCCAGCGAGATCAACTGCAGTCTGATCAATGACGGATTCAGCAGCTGAAACCTTCAGTCTTTCACACATCATTTCTCCAAACACCACAGCAGATGAGCTTCCCTTGCAGTAGCTTTTGAAAATGTTGTAATATTCATTCTTCTTGCTGTTCAAACAGGTGAGGGCATCGTTGTTCTCTTTGTACGTCTTGTGTGACTGTAAAAGCCAACTTGTTGCACTGTCTAAAACAAACAGTAAGAGATCAACTGTAAACTCCTTCTTGAAGATATACTTTCGCTCTGATTCAAATTCTGTCACTTTCTTTTGAACATGTTTGGCCACTTCTTGTAGATAAGTTGAAGTGTAGCCTTGTGTAGCTACAGGTTTGGTCTGAATGACCTTCAGGGATTCCTGTTCCACATTGTTGATGAAGAATCTGATCACTTCCTGGTCATCATGGTGAAAGGCATTTCTAGACTCATTTTGTCCAATTTCTCCTTCTGCTGTCGAGGCATATCCTGTTATTTGTTTGAGATAATCAAGTCCAGACTTCAGAGCATCTTTCCAACCTCTCCTTGTGTTCTTGGGTTCCATCTGACTTTCTTGAGATGGTTGAGATTCATCTAAGTGTTTCTGGTATTTCTTTTTGGTTGTGTAATCACAGTAATTCCCAGTCTCTGACAGATTTCTGTATCTCCCACTGATTTTTGACTCATTGATGAGATCCCATTCAATCCCAAGGACTTGAAGGACATTAAACTGATCATCTTCCAGGTTAATGTCCTTAATGGGTATTGTATCTGAAGTTAGTTCAGCTACCCAGTGACTCCAAACATAGTCAAACTGTTTCCTGAGTTCTTCCTCATTTTCTACGACATCTTTTAACTGGTGAGCGAGCTCTTTGCTCTTTTGCAGCAGCTTGTTCTCAAACTCTGTCTTCTTGCTGTCAAGCTTTTTTCGAGCATTCTTCTGCTGGATAACTTCATCCAATTTTCTTTTCACTTCTCTAATGTGCTCCTCATGAAACTCTTTAATTTTGTTTTCAAACTGGCTCCGCCACTGAACCAACATTTCTTTGTCTCTGTCATCCTCAAAGTAAGCCACCATTTGTTTTTTTAATTCTTCATATGTTTTCTTCATTTCTTTAGAAAGATAGCTGTTCTCAATCTTGTCCAGCTGTCCCTTTACAATTTTGGGATGAAGATGGTTTTCAATTTTCAGCATCTCACTCCTGAGGGTCCAGGTCCAGTTACCGTACTGGACCTCAAGTCTTCTGTATGCTGCAATTTCTTGAGTGTTTTTGAAGCTAAACACAAAGTTTTCATTCATCAATGCATTCCAAAGATCCTGGATTTTGCTGCTGAAATGTGACAGAAGGATTCCTGTAGACTTTGAAGCCTTAGACAGGATGATGTTCTTCAGTTCTTGGACACTCTCACTATAACCAGGATTTGGAGGCGCCATTGGTGGACTTCCCTCCCATAACTGGGCAAAGTATTTCACATCCTTCTGCACATCAAATGCAATGACATCACTGAAGCACTCAACATCACACACCTCTTCCTCTGCAGCTAGTTGAGCCATCTTGTCCAGTTTTTCTTGCAACCGTCTCTTTCCGTCCATGTTTTTCTCTACAGCTGCAACATCTGTGACATTCTGGTGAACAAACACACAACTTGGGGAGAGCTTAACTTTCTTCATCCTCATGATGGCCTGAACAACAATTTGCAGGACATCTTGCATGTCAGCTGGATTCTCACCAAAGATGTTGATCAATGTCATGTTTCCCACACCAACAACAAATGTTGCCAGCTCATTGTCGTGATGAAGACTGGTGTTACCGGCCAACTCAAGGGCACGCAGTCCTTCAGTGTCCACAATCAGAACATAGTCAAACTTGTAGTCGTTCTTGATTTCATCAGAAAGTTTGACCAGCTGCATGTAGGCACCCTTGGTGCACCTGCCAGCACTCACTGCAAACTGCAATCCAAACATGGCATTCAGCATTGTTGATTTCCCACTGCTTTGTACGCCCAACACTGACAACACAAACACTCTCTGGTCACCCAGTTTCTTGATGACTTCCTGTAAAAGACTAGAGATCCATGTTAATGGAACATGACCTGCATCACCGTCCATCAGCTCCATGGGGTATCCTGATATCATCAGATCTGCTGCCAACTCAGGGTATTTAACCCAGTCAGTGTGTTGGCTTCTTGTTTGTTTCTTCTGAGACTTATGGGCTTCGTAGATCTGTCCCATTTCTCTGAAGATGTGCTCCAAGCCAAAAGTTGCTGACTGCAGCTTTTTTGACAACTGTTCAAGTTCAACTTGTTTTTCTTTTAACTCTGCAGATTTATTATGTTTCTTCTTCAAATCCAAGACCTCAGACCACGTTTCATCATAGTTTTGGAGAATTGAAGAGAGATCATCAGTGGAGAGGCCATCTATTAGGATCTGAGTCCACTTCAGGAAATATTCTTTGTCTTTAGATGGTAGATTCAGGAGGCTTTTAGTGAATGACTTCATCAGTTCACTACAGGAAGCATCACATTGTTTCTGTCGTATTTCCATCAGTTGTTTTCCCTTCCGTTCTTTTTCTTTCTCAATGTTTCCTTTGAGGTGATACAGCTCTTTGTTTATTCTGCACCAGTTATGCCAAAGTTGTCCTTCACAAGGAAGAAATGTATCTTTGATCTTGGAAATATCCATCCCCCCAATCATTTTCACCATTTCCATGGCAGCAGATTTACCTTTTTGGCAGACTAAGTCATTTTCATCCACTCTGATCCCAGAGACCTTGGTCAAAGATTCAAGCTGGAAGGTTGTATGTGGTCCAGATAAAATCTTTCCAATAATCTGTTTCAGCTCTTCAGAAACATCTGACTGGCTTCTGTCCTTCAAACCCAGTTTGTATTTTCCTTTTATCTGATCTACTTCACAATCATTATCAGCAATGAGACAAATCAGAGGTTTTGTGGTCTTTATAAGGGATGAAACAACTGTCCAACTTTTTTCACTTTTCTCCAGAGTTGGCAGCAGAAGAACAATAACTGAAGATTTTTCAGTCAGTATTTCACGCTGTTTTTCAATCAACAGAGAATCACCGTGAAGATTACAGAAGGCAACGCAGTCAGTGAAGGAATCATTGGGTTTTCCAGCAGGACAGTACCAGGCAATCTCTGCCACACCATCCATCAAATGACGAGATTTGGTGCTACCTGGACAGTTTCTGTGGAAGAAGGTGCTGTGACGATCGTTGATCAAAGTGTTCATCAGCTGAGATTTAGACAGAGACAGTGAACCCAGACGGAAAAATGACACCAATGGTGTCTCAGCTTTGCAGACTGGCATGCTCTTCATGCTGATAGTTTTAGATTCACCTTGAGTTTTCTTCCATGTTTTGGTTATTTTTCTGAATGTCCACAGAGGACACTCAATATCCATTGAGACAGGATCAGGAACAAACAAAGGTAGGGCATACTGACACTGTGACAACTTTGTGATCATGTTCTGCTTAAGGAAGCTATCTGAGCAGGAAAATACGGCCATTTGTACATCCATTGGGTGCACCTGAGCCTGTTTTGATGGATGAAAGTCTTCACTGGTGGCCAAAAAAACATCAATGTCATCTGCATCAATACTGTCAGACTCTGGAAGAACCTCTGGATGGCTCACCTCAGAGCTTTCTTGTCTTGCTGGAATATATCTGGCTCTGTAATCTAACATCATTAACCTCTGAAGAAACATTTGAGCTAAATCTTTCTCACAGGTTCCATTGCTCTGTTTCAAAGGTGGACTTATTTTTAGAAAGTTTGCTGGTGACATTTTTTGTTGATAGCTGTCCTGAAGGTGAAGTCTGCAGAGAAGTATCTCTGTTTCTTCTAGAAGTTTTTCCTTTTTATGTTCTCCAGTAAGAATCACTGACTCCTATAAATGGTGAAAAATTAATAATTTAGTGTTTAGGACAAAATGAATGATTTTGCTTCCCACTGTTTCCTATGAAATATACAGATTTCTTACCTTGTTTTCAATTGGATCAATTTCCCAGGTACCTGTAGAACAGCATGTATTTACATGATTATCAGAATATATTCATATATTTTCAAACTACAAGTAAATGTGTGGGCACAATTACTGTATTTAGTCAAAGGTTTTTCATTATTTTGACATTTATGAAATTTAGTGTTAAACACTAAACATACTAAAACATATCTGCTTTAGTCAATAAACAAAAGAAAGATTCAGTTTAGTCATCAAACATCTGGTGTTTGATTTAATCAGGTGGGATGTTTCATTTCTAGTTGTGATTCAGTTGTATTCAGAGAAGGGAAGAGTTACTACAGGAGATGGATGGAACTGTAGCAGAATGATGCTAGTGGGGTCTGGAGGAGTCTGAGAACAATATCAGGACACAATAACTCCAGACCTTGCTGGAAAAGGACCAGGAGTGGGTGAAAGACCTATACTGGTTCTTAAAGAGATTTGATCAACCAGCCCCCCCCCCCCCCCCCCCTCCCCCCACCCAACCAGCCCTGCTGCAACTTTCCCTGACTGGAATCCCCCCACCCCTCTTCTACAGCCCACCTGCCCACGTATTACCACCCTTCAGCCCAGCTTTTCTCCACAGCCCAGGTAGAGAGAGAACTGGCCAGGCTCATGGTGAAGAAGATAACGGGACGAAATGGCATCAGCTCCAGGCTCCTCAAATCCTGCGCTGGGCAACTGTATGGGATTGTGGAGCATAACCTCAACATGAGCCTCAGGCCCCACAGGGTGCCACAGCTGTGGAAGATAAACTGTGTAATCCCTGTGTCCACGTGATTTCACCCCACTGACAACCACTATTGACCTGTGGCCCTGACATCTCATCTGGGAGAGACTGGTCCTTCACCTGCTGAATCCTGCAGTAAGATCTTCAGTAGATCCTCTGCAGTTCACATATAACCCTAATATTGGGATTGAGGACACTGTCACATTCCTTATGCAGAAATCCCTGTTTCACCTGGAGAGATCTGGAAGCACTGTGAGGATCATGTTCTATGATTTCTCCAGTGCTTTCAATACCATCCAGCCAGAACTCCAGCCAGAAGTTGTAGGTGTGTGTGTGTGTATCTTTGCATGTGTGTACAGATGTGGACAAAATTGTTGGTACCCTTTGGTTAATGAAAGAAAAACTCAAAATGTTCACAGAAATAACTTGAATCTGACAAAGGTAATAATAAATAAAAATTCTATTAAATTTAGCCAATGAAAGTCAGACATTGCTTTTCAACCCTGCTTCAATAGAATTATTTAAAAAAAATAAATTGTACCCCTAGAAGAGACTGACAATAATGTGACCAAAGGGACATGAATCCAAGGTGTGTCCACTAATTAGCATCACAGGTGTCTACAATCTTGCAATCAGTCAGTGGGCCTATACACACACACACACACACACACACACACACACATATGAATATATTTATATATATATATATTGCACTGCAGCCTCACAGCAAGAAGGTTGGTTTGAGACTCAACTGGGGGTCGGTTTGAACATGGGGAGCCGTGGATTTTGACATGTATGCATAGGTTCTTTCTGACTTCCTCTCACCGTCCAAAGATATGCTTGTTAAGTTAATTGGTCACTCTAAATTCTTCCTGTGAATGGTTGTTTGTCCCTATCTGTGTTGGCCCTGCAATGGACTGGTGACCTGTCCAGGGTGTACCTTGCCTCTTACCTGTTAAAATGCTGGGATAAGCTCCAGCTTACCTGCAGTACAGATAATGATTGAATGATATATTTATATATATTCATAGACATTTTCAACTTCTTCTGGAACTGCAGGCCCCTTTTTAAGAAAGATGGATTCTGCCTGAACAGTCCGAGGAACAAATTGTTTCCTCGGACAATGACAACAAACAAAAGAGATCAAAACAGTGTGGTAAGTCAGCCTAGAGGAAACCTTGAGGAAAAAAAAAACACCTCAGCCCCCTCCCGAAACCCCTTCATCTCATCATACTGTATCTCCTCCCCACCTTCCTGGACTTTACTACCCAGGTGAAGGAGCTGAGCTCTCATTTATCAAACTGTGCAAATAGAGATCCTGATGGACAATGTTGACAAACGGAAATGAAGACTGTCTTGACAGAAATTGGGACAATTTTAAAACAAAAAGCAACGTGTAAGAATAAATAAATAAAAGGAAATCCATGTCTTGTGTGTTTCATTAGGGTTGCATCACTTCTAGACCTCCAGCCTCCAGTCTGCACCTCGATGCTGGAATGAATGACTTTCACACTGACATGCTGGTAGCAGACTGTCCACCTTATTTAGCTGAATGTGTTTTATAACATGTAAGTTTTGTTTCACAATGACAGAACATATTTTAGTGGTTGAGGTTCTTATTAATATCATCTTCCTTTTTCTTGAAAATCCTGTATTTTTTTCCTCCGAGCGTGCGCTCTTAGGAGAATTAATATTAAATGTGCATCTTTATTCATTTCTGCAAACAGCTTTAATATCTAACATGTGGTATGAAAGGTAATAGTGAATTGTGCAAAGATGTCTCATATTTCACAGCATTTCCTTGATTTTATTCTGTACCGTTGGTGTCACAGTTTCCTGTTTTCCCATATTCTGTCCGTACACCTCGGTCAGAGTTTGTGTGAAAGTAGGAACATTTTCCCGCCAAGTTTGGTTTTTCATAAATCCCAAAAGTTAGTTTTTGTTCCTACGCAAGCTTGATAAATGAGGCCCCTGGTCACTACTGCGACCAAACTGACCCCACACCCCAGTCCCATCTTTTAACCCCGAAACATCTGACTTTATCCTCCCCCCACCAACACAGTTGTCCCAGCACCAACGCAAACCTCCCCTCCCTCATTGAAGGAGCTTGTCATCTGTCTCCACAGCCTGATAATAGCACAGCATCTGATTGAGATGTGCTGGGTCCAGGTTGCAACTATGTGGGTACTCATGGGTCTCTGCAGGATAAGCTGGAGCCTGTTACACAGGACTCCTCGGCGACAAGGGCAGGTTAAACATCCTTTATTTAAAAAACAGGATATATTGGAGGAGGTCTTACTGTGACAGGACAGGAACCATGGAATGGAGTAGGGGTGAGTCCGCTGTGTGTAGGTTAAGGTCCGACAGGGAATGACTATGGTGCTGGTGTATATAAAGGACTGGGGAACAAAGGAAGACGGTGTGGCAGGTTGACTAGATCACTGATGAGCGGATGAGGAACAGGTGTGGAGGATGAGGGAGGTGAGGAGTGAATGGAGGAGTGGCAGGACAGACTGTAACAGAGCCTGAAATGCAAATAGTTTCCTTTATCCTTGTTTTAATATGCAACAAAAAAGACTGATAAATGTTCAGAAAAGCAAGATTTTTTGTTTTATTTAATAACTCTCTCCAATGCAAGCAGATATTTTATAAAAACTTTGCCTCAATCGAATATGTGCTTTCCAGATGAAATCCGCCACTTGTGTGTTGTTCCTTGACATATACAGGTCACTTGAATAATGTGCCATCTTTTTTAATGACTTTGCTGAACTGTTGTCAATAATCTGTGTTGAGTTTGACTGTGTAGTTATTGTTGTTTAATATTCATTGTGAGAACAGAGGGACAGCAGTGGACCCTGTCTGGATGTAGTTATCTCGAAAGGTCTGAATATTTACAAGAATAATTTCAAAGGTAAAATTACAAGCATTATTGATGTCATTGCTCCCACCATGAAATTGATTACTGCCAAAAGAGAGCTCTATAGACAAATGCTACGCTGGTAAGAGCTGAAAAACGAGAATGTTGAAAAGCAGAAAGCAGGTGGCAGAAAACAAAGTTGAAGGTTCACTATGAGATCTATAAAGTGAGACTGAGAATTTATAATCTGGAGCTGAGAAATGATCTTTCAGATCTTTCTTTTCTGCCATTATTGCTAAGGACTGCAATAATGCCTTGTTCATTACTGTTGACAGCCTAACTAATCCTCCTGTGTCAGTAACTCTGGAACTGCTATCCAACTGGGCCTGCAATGAGTTTGTTTCTTTCTTCTTCTTCTTCTCTGACAACATTCAGAAAAGCAGGCAGTCAGTCAGTGCTTCCATGCCAGGGGCAGGACATTTGTCCCTGTGTCCACTCAGAGACATGAACAACATGCCAAACTTTTCTCCAATCAGTCCTAAAGACCTGGATGTGATCATTGACCATCTGAAAACCACCACTTGCTGTATTGACGCTCTCCCAACCGGGTTTTTAAAGAATGTTTAAGGATGGATGGCCTTAAATATCTTATAGATTGTTAACATGTCTCTGCTTTCAGGTGTCTTCCCACAAACCCTAAAAACAGCCGTCACAAAGCCACTACTGAAAAAGAAAAACCTAGATTCGTCACTCATGAGCAGCTACAGTCCAATATCAAACCTCCCCTTTCTTGGTAAGATGTTAGAAAAAGCTACACAACCTTCTGACACTAAATAATGAATTTGATGTCTACAAGTCAGGTTTTCAGCCACACCAAAGCACTGAGACTGCTTTGGTTAAGGTCTTTAATGACATCCACTTGAGCACAGATAACGGAAATATTTCAGTCCTGGTACTGCTAGATCTTAAAGCTGCATTTAATACGGTCGACCATATATCTTACTAGACCAGCTGAAAAACTGGGTAGGGCTTTCTGGCACTGCAATTAATTGGCTGGAGTCGTATTTAAAAGACAGGAACACATCACAAACCAGTGCACATCACTAGTAGACAGTTTAACCATCCACTGAACAAAAAGACCTAAGATCCGGAGAGATCGAAGAGGATACAAGTCTCCATATCCGTGGCATATCCTGACTGTTTCCGGGGATATTCAAGAAGATTGGATTGTAACAGATCCTATTATAGGACACCATCTGTATACACATCTATAGCAAATCCTAGTATAGGATATCCCCCAGATACACGTCTGTGATAGATCCTAGCATTGGATACGCTCCATATACACAACTTTAAGAAATCCTAGTGTATGATATTCTCCATATACACATCTGCCGCAGATCCTACGTCATATTCTCTGCATTTGTATCTGTGACAGATCCTATGAGATATCATCCATACATATGATATAAGTCTGGAACAAATCCCATAACCCAACTCATACACAACTTAATTTTGCCCTCTCTGGTGACCCTTGTCCATTTTTACTCCTTTAAATGACAGTTTGTTTGAATTACTTATTTACTAATTATTCACTATAACCGTGGCAACAGAAACTCAGACGCCGGGTTGCAGACGCGCCAGATCATGTCTGTGACAGGCATCACTGTGAAAGATCATCGCTCCGTCAGTCCAGGAGAGACGAGAATGGGGCAACATTTTGTCGTCCCGCAATGTCCCAACCAGCAGCGGTCAGGGTCCACAAACGTTAAATCTCCATCCTTCAAAAGCAACATGCCAGTATCTTTATGAAATGTCATGATCAACGGCAATGTTGCATTTAATTTTAAATAGGTCGTCACCTGTCTTTCTGTCTTTGTTACCTTACTTACATACTTGATACAGAGTGAATGGTGGATAACATTATAAAAACGATTTAGGATAGACTTACTAGCTTGATACACATTTAATGATCAGAGTGAATGGTGAATAATATTTCTTGCAATAAAAATGATTTAGGAAACTATCTGTGACTGAAACAAATTGCGGCATCATCCTGTGGACACACACAAGCTGTAAGAGCTTCACCCGCCCTCTGAAATGTTTGTGTCACGTAACATAGTTAAGCAATCATCTCCCTTCTCTCCACTAATCAGGTCTAATACAACAGCTGACCGACCGGGCTGCAGGTTCTGTGTTAGAGCCGAGACACACCAGATCACTTCTGCGATGGGGCGTCGCTGTGAAAGCTGCCTGCAGGCTTATTGAACGATGTAGGAAACTATCTGTGGACTTTGACTGTTTGAAACAAAATGTCTCATCATCCTCTGGACACACACAAACAGTAAGAGCTGCACCTCTGAAATGTTATGTTTGTGTCACGCAACTGCGGCCAACCAAGCTGCAGGTTCCGTGTCAGAGCAACGCGTCACAACGAGCGATATTAAATAGTCCACTCAGCTGCCTCTTGTGAAAAACTTACGATTTTAACAGTAAAAAACAACAATAACGTATTAATAATTGATTTAATATTAATTTATTTCGTAAGTGACCATGGTATAAGTGGGATAATGCCCTACAAGGTGTCCAATATCAGAAACGGTCCGACGCGAACGCCTCCGCGTGGATACGTCGTCGGGCATTAGATGACAAATCCCATAACCCAACTTGTACACAACTTAATTTTGCCCTCTCTGGTGACCCTCATCCATTTTTACCCCTTTAAATGACATTTTGTTTGAATGACTTATTTACTAATTTTCACTTTTTTATGTAAAACAAATAAAACAATTGGCGATTTTGATATGTCTAAGATTAGCAATAAATAAATAAATAAATAAAAAAATAAAAAAATTGTTTTTCATTGTATATTTACTGTAGTATCAAATGCTTTTTCTATTCTATTGATTTTGATTACAACTTAGGTCTAGATTTAGATTTAGATTTCTTAGGTCTAGTACCTAGCGCTGCATTTTGCATTTGTCTTATTTTCTTTCACTTAGTCTTTTTTTTCAATTTTGGAGCCCTTTTCTCCTTTAAAACACTATGTGTTTTTATTTTAATATTGTGCTCCTTTGACCTTTGACGTTTTAATTTATTTGTAATTACAGTTTAAAAATATTCATTATTTAATGTTAGCATTTCATTTGCAAAAAAAGTCTGTGATATTTGACATTTTTAATTTTCACCAGATTCAGCTGTTTTTACATTGTAGGCAGATGCAGGAAATCCTGGTATTTTCCACAGTGATGTTATGGCATCATGGACCCACCCAGGGGGTGCTAATAGTGATTTCTTTGCTTGTGTTATTGTATTTTTTCAGATTATCAACATGTTGATTTAGATGTTGATAACAAACTTGTTTCACACATATACTGGAAAAAAAAATCTTGGTGTTCCCATGTGGTCCCAAAGCTCCATAATACAACTCTCCATGAGAAGGTCACGAGACGAAGCATCTATTAAAACAGAGGTGGAAAGTAACTAATTATATTTACTTAAAATTATTGTAATTGAATAATTTTTGTGAGTAATCTGTAAATTTTTCAAGTAGTTTTTAAAATGGGTCATTTTACTTTTACTCAAGTGCATTTTGACCCAAGTATTTTATTTCATTACTTTGGAAATCTCGCCTCTTACTGAGTAAAAATGCAGGGAAAACAAACATCAGCCTGAACAGCCATTATGCCGAACGTAATTTACTTCGGTCACGTTCCACGCCCACTGAAAGGAAAACGTACAGGCAGAATTCACACTGATGATGGCTAGTGCCCAGCAAGAGATGGAGATGGAGGACGCCGATGCTGAGTATTGCGAAGCAGAAACATGGAATGCCAGGGGAAGAGATGAATCAGAAAGGGAAGGAAATCCTTGGTCATATCTCAGCCAGCTCTTTGTGTTCAAACGCAAACAAGGCAATAAGATCATCATGCAATGTAAAATGTGCCTCGCCAGACAGAGATGTTGGCTTTCAAAAATTCCACATCAAAGCATGTGGCAGTAAGTAGCATCAATAGCTTATTTTAGTCTTGTTCATTTGTTTCTTACTAACAAATACTTAGTAATAAGTGGGCAATACAGAATACTACTATCTTTGTCATCTGAAGTTGTAGCTGTTTGTAGGACTCTAACGACAGATAAATAATTGCTTAATTGTCAGATGTTGTTTGTCATTCAACAGGTTTTCTCTATGTTAGACATCACCTCAACCAAACGGCTGATTTAGAGGAGCGTGCTGGAAAAGGACAACAGCATTCATCAGATGAAGAGGATTTCTTCTCTATCATGACGTCCAGAAGGTCAGAGGGGAGTTAGAAGGCTACCTTGTCTGCGTCTAGAACGTATGGATCTTCTAAACGGTTTGCTAAAAATAAAAAATCTGTCTGAAACTCAACACCGGCCTTCTGGCCTCAGCCGCTTGCAAGCATTTTTCCTATTTTTCCTATTTGAGTAACTGTCATCATTTCTACCTAGTATTTTTAAGATCCAGTCAGAACTATAGTTTTTTAGGTAAAATTAAACGTTGTATTAATGTAATACACGAACTATGGGGAAAGAATAAGTTTTATTTTTGTTTTCCTTATAATATTTTAATGTTTAATATTTGTATGTACATAAACTTAGAAAGACTGCGTAATTTTTACTCTGAAAGTGCAGTGTTTTGAAACGCATGCAGGACGCATGCTCAGTTGCGCACCAGGACTGGCTCTGGACGTTACAGGGTGAAGGATCAAGTAAGACTAGCACGTAGGACTACAACCGTCATTTGCCAGGTAAGTCATTGCCGTTATGTTTTAAATTTGTGATAATATGTAGGTCCGCATTTATTTTGATAGTTTGGCGCAAGATATGCTACTGTTCACAAATTATTTTAAAGTTAGCTTAACGCCACATTAGTCCACCGGGCTTGTCTGTAAGTGTGAGGGCGGCAGTTTTCCCGATAAAAATAACTAAAGTTTAGATATACAATACAATGCACTTTTACTATTAATGCAATATGTGTACATTCTTTTTTTTCTCCATTTAAATAGGAGTATACATAGAAGATTATGAGGCTGTTTGTATCCTTACCCTAAAAGTTGTTTTGAGCATGTTTGTGTGTTAAACGTTCTTGACCATCCGAGCATTATTTTTCTGTAATGAATGTTGAAACGCTGTTTCAGAGTGTCTCAAGTTTTTCACTGCATATTTGAAAAGCACTATTCCAGATCTGTACTGTATGTACAAAAGTATTGTGACACCTGCACAATCTAATGCTATTAACAGTAACAGTGTCGACAGTGTTTCTAATATTTTACCTAATATTTGGATGTAGTGTCTGTGTAATACTGTCTGTTCAATGGCTGCCCCATAAAAGATTGGGCAATTCAATCTACAATGGTAGTGGATTTACTTTGACAGTACTTGTTTGTTGAACTGTTTGAACTGAAAAATAAACATTTAAATTGCATTGTAATTTAGTTGTGTGATATGTGATAAATGTATATTAAATGCATAGAGTAAATTTATTTGGTAACATTTATCAAAAGAAAACTTGCAATGATTACCTAATTTTATTGAGTAATGTACCGTAATGCAACCAAGTAAATTAAAATGTCAAGCATAATAAAATCTACTAAATTATTTCATAACAGCAAATACTACAGATATATAAAATTTACTTAAATTTTTGAGGAACAAATGTTTCCTGTCAATGAAAAACAAGTAGACTTAAATTAATTTGTTTAAATAAATATAACATAAAACTTGGATGTTATCAAGTAAATGTTACTTAATATCTTCACAACTGTTATGATTTATGGTAAGTTAATTTTACTTGATACTGGCAAGTAAATATTACTTGATATTGCAGCATTAAATTTTACTTGAATCATTTGCGTGCAAATACTTACAATAAAATTTTTAAGTAAATCTTATGAGTTTTTTGTTTCAGTGTACATATGATAAAAAACTAAGTAAATTATCTATATTTCTGTTTATCTTCTATCTAGTTTTTTTTAAGTTGTTTATTTTTTATTTATATTAAATTCAGTGCAGACGGCAAAGTAAGAATTTCATTGCTCAGGGAAACTTGTTTCCTTACTGGGCAAATGACAATAAACACTTTGAATCTTGAGGACATCTAAGAAGTGGACCAGTGGAGCTCTGGACTGTACAGATGTGTTCAGGTTTGCCACCAACCCCACATTTACTACTGCTTTCAAGGACAATGTGCTAGACCCAACATTAAACAACAGCCCCAGCAAACCGGCCACTCACCCTCCCCCAGCAGTACAGGAGATGTGGCCTCTTTGAAGCTGCTCTAAAGATCCTCCCACCCCCACCAACACCTCTCTGTCCTGGAGAGAGGGAAACAAAATGTCTTCAAGAGCCTACTTAGCAGTGGAGGGCTTATGTCCTGTAAATACTGTTTGTGTTCTGTTTTTTTTTTTTTTTTGTTGTTTGTTTTTTTTTTTTTTTGTGCGTATGTGTGTGTATGTTCTTTTTTCTCTTTTATTGTTTTTGCTAACCCCAAGACAAACTCACTGTATGTGCAAACTTACTTGGCAATAAAGACCTATTCTGATTTTGAAATGTTTTGAAAGTAGCCATGCAGTCAACTTCAGTCATCAACATGCTGACACAGTCACTGAGTTGTCCAGTGGGTTTATTTACTAAGAGATAATTCTTCTTTTTATTTTTCCTGTGAGTTAGTATCTAGTCTCTGTTATGCCTTTATGTCTTTTTGATGTGGTTATTATTTAAGAACTCTTAATGACTAGCAGCTGTTTTTTTTTTTGTTTATTTATTTTTTTGTTTGATTTTGTAAAAGTTTGAGGAGATCTTCTGGTGTGTTTATGTGCAAGTGTTTTTCCCCAAGTATGTTTATTGGTTTTTAAGTTTCAACATAAAAAACAGAACAAACACCAAACAACACCCCAGCTCACAAATAAGATGAGTGGCAAACTCAGAGACTTGAATTACAAAAAAAAAAAAAAAAGATCCACAGTACACATGTATAAGACCAAAGCGGAACGGTTGCATCATACAAACCCTCGTGAGAAAATAGCAGAGATATCCAACCCGACATAGCACATAAAAGGGTCCCATATTCTATGGAACACATCATCTCTATTGTTGAGCTTATTTGTTAGGTAGTCCAACGACACATAGTCAAGTACAATCCGCTGCCATTGTGCCTTAGATGGGGCTTTGTCTGTGATCCAGTTCAATAGCACACATTTCCTTGCACAGAATGTAAGTAACCTGTATAGATGTCTTTCATATTTCCCCTTGATGTTATCATTTGTCATTCCAAGTAGCATACACAAAGGGTTAAATTCAGTTATAGTAGAAAAGATCTTATCTATGTCACCTTTTATATCAACCCAAAATTGTTGTATTTTTCTACAGAACCAAAGACAGTGAGTAAGGTTACCCACCTCTATTTTACATTTGGGGCAGAGCGGAGAAAGGTCTGGGTTAAATCGATGGCGTTGAGAGGGAGATATATGAGCTCGATGTAAAATTTTAAGTTGCATAGCTTTAATTCTATTACAAACGCTCAAAGATTTTGCATTCTCCCAGGCCTGATCCCAGGCCTCGTCACTGATCCTCATATCTAATTCTTTTTCCCACGTCCCTTTTAACGAGACTGTGTTTGTAATCCCATAGTCTTTTAGTACACCATAGCAAATTCTCATAGAGGTTCTGAGTTTCGGCTTGAATAGCTGGTTCTCACAATCAGAGACGGTTTGATTATTTTGTATTGTTGTGTTCCTTTGGATATAGTCTCTCACTTGTAAGTACCGAAAAAAATCATGTCTATGAATGTCATATTTATTAAGTAACTGTTCAAAAGACATCAGATTAGGTCCGTCCATTAAGTCAGAAAGGGTGGAGATCCCTTTTGCTGCCCAAACTCGAAAACCGGAGTCAGTAGTCCCAGGCAGAAAAAGGGGGTTATCACACAGTGGAGTGAAAAGAGATGTTAATTGAGACCTGCCTTCAAGCTTTTGGACTATTTGCCAAGCTCTTACAGTAGATAATGTTAATGGGTTACTACAGGACATCTTTAAGGTTTTGAGTTTTTTCACAAAAAGCAGGTTTTTTAAGGGGAAATTGGACATGGCGCTCTCTATATCAAGCCAGAGAGAAACAGGTTCTTGCACCCAGTCGGCAGCTACACGCATGTGGGCACTAAGCTGATATTTCCTTATGTCTGGGAGGTCAAGGCCCCCCTTTGATGATGGAAGACATAACGTAGCTATTTTAAGACGAGGTTTCCTCCCTGCCCAAATAAACGAACTAAACCAGCCATTCAGAGTTTTAATAGTTTTGTGCGAAAAAAGAGTCGGAACCATCTGTATTGGATATAGTAGCCTGGGTAGGACATTCATTTTCAGAAGAGCAACATGGCCAATCCACGACAGGGGTAAGGTTTTCCATCTCTCTAAATCCAATTTTACACGCTCAAATAAAGGAGTGAAGTTACTTTTATACATCTGATCAAAAGCGGGCGTAACCTTGATCCCCAAATACACAAATCCCTCTGGTGACCAATTAAAGGGAAATGGAGAAGGAGTCTGAGGTTTTTGTGTAAAGGCACCCAGTGGCATCACTTCTGATTTATTGAAATTGATTTTATAACCTGAAATGTCACCGAATTTATTAATAATTTCAATTAGAGAAGGGATTGATGTTTCAGGCTGGGTCAACACAACCAGAACATCATCCGCATACAAAGTAATCTTATGTTGTCTTTGTCCTATGGTTAGACCGTGTATGTCCTCCCGGGATCGAACCGCCTCTGCCAGTGGCTCCACAGCCAAAGCAAAAAGCAGAGGGGAGAGTGGACAGCCCTGTCTGGTCCCCCTCAGAACCGGAAAGTTAGGTGATCGCAACCCATTTGTAAGAACTGAAGAGCAAGGATCAGTATACAAAATCTTAATCCAATTTATAAAATTTTCACTTAAACCAAATTGACATAATGTATAAAACAAGTAAGGCCATTCGACGCGGTCAAATGCCTTTTCGGCATCAAGAGAGACCACTACGCCAGGCACTGAGTTTTGTTTGAAGAACTGGATTGTATTCAACAACCTGCGCACATTGTTATATGAGTTGCGACCCCTAATGAAACCCGTCTGGTCTTCATTAATTAACAGGGGGAGTAAGCGTTCTAGGCGTTTAGCAAGTATTTTGGAAAGGAGTTTCAAATCCACGTTCAATAGAGAAATCGGCCTATAAGAGGCACAGTCTTCAGGTAATTTACCTTTTTTTAATATAAGAGAAATATTTGCCTCCCTTAAAGAATTGGGTAAAAGACCTTTTCTAAAGGAGTCATTATACATTTGTAGCAACGGGTCGACCAATATTTCTCGAAATTCTTTATAAAACTCAGCACAAAGTCCGTCAGGCCCAGCTACTTTACCTGACTGTAACTCTTTAATGGCATCTAACACCTCTTTCTTTGATATGGGGGAATCAAGATTCAATTTTTGGGCTTCGGTCAGCCTGGGAAGATTGAGAGAAGAGAAGAAAGAATCCATTAAGCCTGGAGCATTTGTATGTGTTTGTGATTTATACAGGTTTTAATAGAATTTTGTAAATATCTCATTAATAGTGGCAGTATCAAAAAATTGTTTTCCATTTGTGTCTTTAATTGAAGAAATATTTTGGGAGTCTGACTTCTTCTTCGTCAAATACGCTAAATATTTCCCAGGTTTGTCGCCATGTTCGTATAACCTTTGCCTTGCAAATCTAATTTTAGTCTCTGCCTCTTTTGTCAGAAGACAATCTAATGATGAACGGAGAGCAAAAATTTCCTTAAGTTTACCAGTAGACGATTTTCTCAGATAATCTTCTTCAGCACGCTTTAATTTGGATTCTAAAATCTTTCTCTGTTCCGCTTGTCTACGCCTTTTACTTTTTGTATAGGAAGTGATGAGGCCTCTTGAATAAGCTTTCGATGTCTCCCATAGTAATGAAGGGTTATCTGTAGAGGGTGTGTTAATTAACAGAAACTGTCTAAATTCCTCTGTAAAATAGTCTATAAATTTTTGATCATAAAGAATGGAGGAGTCAAAATACCAACGTCTAGTTTGTGGGGCCGGGTTTCCAACATTGCAATGAAGGAAGACCGCAGCATGGTCAGACACTACTATGTTACCAATTGAGCTGGACATAATTGATGGTAGTATATGGTTTGGGACAAAAAAATAATCTATTCTCGTATAACATGTATGCACTTTGGAAAAGAACGTAAATTCTTTGTCTGCCAAATGTTGTGCCCTCCACACGTCCACATAGTCCAACTCTTCACATAAGGTAGTAAGAGTTTTGGCCTGAGGTAGGAGAAACAATTTACCTTGAGGAGATTTATCCATAATTGGGTTTAAGTGACAATTGAAATCCCCCCCAACAAAGGAATTCCTGATATTTAGATCTACAAATTTTGTAAAGGCGGTGACTAGAAAATCTACTGGATGGCCAGGAGGGTAATACATATTCATAATTGCAATTTCCTCTCCATATAGAACACCTCTCACAATCACATAACGGCCACCCGTATCCTTTATACAGTCAAGAAATTTGAATGGTAGATTTTTACTGATTAGAATAGCTGTACCTCTACTCCTTGATGTAAACGAAGAGAAAAAGACATGTCCAAACCCCCCCTGCGCTAGTTTAGAATGTTCTATAGAGTCCAAATGAGTCTCCTGTAGTAGTGCTATGTGAACCTGTTCTCTCTTGAGATAATTCAAGACCTTTCTCCGCTTAACAGGTGTATGGATGCCATTTACATTCCAAGTGCATATATTCAATTTAGACATATTTTTATTATATTATGTAGGTAAAGCATGGTGTCTTCTGAGCCCCTTTCCACAGTTGGATAAAAATAGCAAGAATAGTAAACATAAAAAAGAGCTGGGGCAGCACAACAGGTGAACAAACAAACAATAACAAAACAAACAATGCCTAACATCGGCAAAAGAGAAAACACTGTCCTTCTCCTAATATAAAGGAGCTCGAGTGTAAAGGTTTCTAGCCGCAGAAGATAACTTCTTACTCAAAAAAAAGAACTAAAAAAAGGGGTAGCAGCAACGCCCATAGTGTATCACAAACAATCAACATAACATTTCTTGACAAAAACAAAAAGATAGTGGCAGTAAATGCAATTTTAGCAGGGCAGTACTCAATAAAATGAAGTAAAATAAAAAAAAAAGTAGACTGCAAGCAGCAGACACTTACTCACGGTATAGAAGAAATCTCAACTAAAACCAGAAGAGCGAATACAGTCCGCCGATCACTCGCTATCAACAGCAGGGGTTGAGACCAAAGACTCAATAAAGTCTTTCACCTCGGTGGCATCCTTGAAAATCTTAGTAGATCCGCAGTGGGTCACTTTCAGCAAAGCGGGGTAGATCTGTCTGTAGTCAGCTCCAATGGACCTAAGGCGTTTCTTAACTTCGTCAAAACGTTTCCGTTTACGCACAACAGCAGCCGAGTAATCCTGAAAGATCATCACCGTGGCGTTCTCATACTTCAAGGGCTGGTTATTCCTGCTCATTTCCCACGCTGCGTTCATAATCCGCTGTTTGTCTTGGTGGTTGTGTAGCCTCACCAATGCAGGACGTGATCTCTGGCCAGGGGACGGGGCCTGTGTCGCCGTGCGGTGCGCCCTTTCCACTTTAAGTCTGCCCGCTTTTGTCTTTATGTTTAAACGTTCAGGCAGCCAACTTTCGAAAAAGCGTGTGGGATCGTTACCTTCAGCGCCCTCCGGGAGACCAATAATGCGAATATTTTTACGTCGTCCTCTGTTTTCTAAGTCATCAGCGCGCTCCGCCAGCTCTTGCACCCGCTTCTCCAGTGATTTTAGTTTCTCTTCGGTCGGCGCCGTGGCATCCTCCACAGCCGAGAGCCGGGCTTCAACCTCTTGTATACGCTCCTCATGGTCCTCTAGTTGTGTCCCCTGAGCTTGTAGTAGCAGGGAGACCTGGCCGAGCTTCTCTTCAATGACTTTAGTGAGGTTCACGGTCACTTCACGTATCACCTCGCGGACTGCTGGGTCCATTACATCCTCCGACTCGGCGCTGCTAACTCCCATGCTAGCTCCTTCGTTAGCCTCGCTGCTTTGCAGACTGGGATCCTCCGCGGATACTGTGACTTTCCTGCGCGGCATGTTGTCAGACTGTCTCAAAAAGTAGCTGCTAATACTCATCGCAGACTTACAGAAAAAAAAGCGCCCGTTCTGTAGATTTATTTGTGGGTTATAAGTGTAAAATCAGTGAAATGGCGTGCTGGTACTCCCAAATGCGACCTCACTTCAAGCCGCCATCTTGAAACCCCCCGTTTATGTGCAAGTGTAACAGTATTTTGTCTGGTTATGGTGTGGATTGAAGGGTCGTTTCCTTCTGTCTGTGATGTTTTCTGTCTCTTTCCCTTTTGCTTCTTTTTGCTATTTTCCATCTTTTTCTGTCCCTCCGGTCAGGTCCAGCAAGATTACATAGATTCCGTGATTCAAAGTAAATGAATCAGATTATGAAGAGGAGCCTTACCTATAAGCCTCCCCTTGGCAGAGCTAATTTGTTCAGGATGATACATCAACCAGATTATCATTTTGCTGCTATGATGCTGGACAGAACAGGTTAAAAAAACAAACCAAAACAAACAAAAAAAAACTTGTCGTCAACTTTGTGTAGAATATTAAAAATACAATGCTACAAATGCTACAATGGTGGACAGTTAAGAAAAATTGAAAATATGGTTTGTTACATATTTTTGGAGAAACAACAATTCTTATTCCAAAATCATTTAAAAAATGGCAAAAGAAGCTAATCTTTAAGTGATTAATACTGTTTTAGACTAAACATATCCTTGACCTTAAATGCATCTCAGTGATGACAGTGGAACAACATGCTTACAGTTTCCTCCCCAATTCTTGAAAACCTAACCTTTGTCTTGGTATCACAGCGGCCAAAGATTCTTTTCAGTGGGAGGTATGTTAAGTTATTAGTCTTAGCTGGGAAGTTTGTTCTCTGCGTTTAACCCATACCCAGGTAGCAGACCGGTCTGGGCCAGATCTGGTATCATGCCGGCACTTCTGGCCAACTGCTGGCATGGCAAGTGGTATGTCAACCGGATCTGGGCCAGGTCTGGCAGTGATGGCTCTGTTTATACAATGGCATGCCATATGTTGCCCAAATATGATTTGGTATATGTGGCCCAGATCTGTCTATGCCATATGTGGGCCAATTGTCGTTAAGCTCATGTTGCACATTTCAGTCTTATATTAACATGTGTGAAACACTAACAAATAGTTAAGTCTTACTTCTAAAATGTATTTCTACCTTTAGTGTCTCACTCACCACCACCCCACTCCTAATTCAATTTAGTTTTTCAGTATATAGCAAGTGCATTCAAACTCATAAACACATCCAAATCACATGCTCCAATTAGTATTAATACCGACAGAAAACTTTTTTTCCCCTTAGTATAGAATGGATAATAACTAAAACAGAGGGTACTTATCTTACCTATTACTAAATTACACAACAACTTTGCGTTTGTTTGTTGAGAAATTAAATCTATCACTATTTTGCAGACTGCCTGCTAATGCCTCCCTGACAATAAACCAATAAAACAACAGAATGACCATTGTTGTTAATGTTCAGTTTATTTATTTATTTTTATAATTCATTGTTTTTACACTCCAAAACAAATTCATTTTATGTGCAAACTTGTTTGGCAATAAAGACACATTCTTATTCTGAAACAGTTTATTTCGCTGAGATGCTGAATAAAAATATATAAAAAGTATCCAGTCAACGACCAAGTAATCAGCTTTGTTTGTTAGAAGATAATAATCTCCTGCTTAAACAAGTGAACATAAAACATACAGAACATAAACTCTATAGCAAGGGGATCAAATATTAAGTGATATTCAATGAGACCAGTAAGTAAATTAAATCTAGGAGATATACATAAACATATATGAAAAATCCAGGTGTGCATATGCATATACATTTATACATTTAACCATCAGTGAAAGTAAAGTGAGGAAAGAGTCATCTCAATGAAATAAGAATTTTTCCAAAGTAAACTTTTTTAAGGCTTTTGAGTTCTCAAGACCACTGAGGTTGGAGCTGTATTGAAAAAGATCTTGTAGAAACATTGTGAAGTTCGGTTTGCCGTCAGCCCTTTTCCTTTTATGAATGTGAAATTTCCCTGAGCAACTACTAACAGCAGGTCGCCGCTCACTCTCCTGTGGGATCCTGCTCCTCAACTGTCGCACATCGTATGACGTCATCGACCAGCGCCAATGTAGTTCTGCGCTGTGCTTCTCTTTATTGTCGTGTTTTCAATTACAGGTCACGTCAATAAGTTGTAAAAATATTCTTCGGACAAAGCAAACGACTCTTCTTCGCCCAGACTCGGAGGACACCGAGATAAGTGTCGATGCCAACGGACGATTAAAACTTTAATTCTCATATTTGGCGCCCAGCTGGAGCCAGTAGCAGAGCCTGCCGTCCAGTCACATCGGACATTATGTGGAAGTAAGTTGATACTCAGTTTTTTAGGCCTTTAAATTGTTTCAGTTGTTATAGATGGTGAGTTACTTAAGTTTAGCTTCCCAGACAAACTTACTGTTATACCCATGTCTGTGAAACTGCAGTAACTTTATTTGAAACTAAGATGTTAAACGCTAGCTTTTATGGGTTCATTCATAGACGTAAGGCCCATCGGCCATTGTTGCGACACGTCAACGTGATCGCCATCTTGGACCTGACAAGTAAGCTCCTCATTAAATGAATACAAGTGAACGATTGTTTCGTTAGAACTGGATTAAATATAAAACGTTTGTAAAATTTCTTTTGTGTTTTAATATTTATTTTATGGTTAAAACAGTTAAAACTGTTTAATTGTTCAATAACCACTGACGGACAATCAATCGAGTGCTTATTGGGATTAAAGTAAGTTAAATACATAATGGGTGGACAAAATTACTGTCAAAAGTAAAGGTAAAACCGGGAGTGAATTTGGTTGGCTTCTTTTTTGTTTGTTTGTTTTTTTCCTGTGTAACACAACAGATATTTATATTATAATTCTCTGGTTTAAAAGGTGTCCCTATGTAAAGTAGTAAAGCCTAATTTGTTGTGCATCAATACATCCATATTTTTTATTATAATGTAGATAAAAAATGGCACAGAATGTAGATTTTACTCAGTATTTTGATAGCCACTGTCATTTTAAAACACCAAACAGCAAGAACTAACACGATCACAGACTGAGACCTGCATTTGTAACTAGAAGAGAGTAATGATGGAATTAAGCTTTGTTCAAATCCTGCATATTTGCATTATAAATGTATATTAATATACATCTTGCCTTTTTAAGAAAAATAAACTCAAAATCAATAGTAGAAACAAACGTTCCCGATCCTCTGCTAAGGCTGTAGGTCAGTGGAGAAATAAGATTTACATGCTTTGGTTTCTGTAAGGATTTTGTTCTAATTTTCACAATCAATACCTAAAATGTTGCACAACATATCTGAACATGTTTCAGGGCATTGTGCAGTATACACCAAGACATGGACAAGATGGCGAAACTGGACGTGACTAAAGCGCTGGAGAACTGGAGGTCAGCTGGTGGTGGTAGCAGTAACAGAGGAGCTGTGGAACCACACACTTCACAGCATTTTCCTACGGCCAATCTGTAAGCTGTTTATTGAGCCTTTTGTTGTTGTTGCTCATGTGGAATATATATGGGAAAATATTGCATGTTTACTGGTGAGTTATCAGTCTGAAGCTCCCTTAGATAAAATATGTCCACAACCACACAGAAGCAACTTATTTTAGAATTATTAACCACTGTAATGAGGTGTAGATTTATTTATTAATATTCTTCCTCTTTTTACAGAAAGTTTCTAGAACTGTCAGCATGATGAGGATTGTGAGGAGACCAGAATGCCTGTACACCCTGAGGTGGTTGGATATGTACACATGAAAAACACTATTTTAAGCAGCTCAGCACAACTATGCTTGGTAGAGAAAACTGTTACTTGATAAAATGTTTTCTGTATGTTGTGCAATAAGCAGTATGTATCTAAGTGTGTGTGTATAAATATATAGCTTACAGGTAGTACAGAATTATTACAGTACGGAATGCAAGTATGACGGCTACGTCCCACAATGCACCACGTGGGATGACGTGCTTTCCCAAGTTCTCTTAATTGTTTGATCAACACCATCTTGTCCTTTTTGTCTTTTGTTGACAGGAGTGAAATTAATGTTAATGTAAAGAAAATGTTTTTCTGAAGTGATTTAATAAGGGACTAAAGATGGAAATTAGCTTTGCTAAAGTCATTTCTGTAATGATGTTCTAATGTTTATAATAAAAAAACTGACATGTTGGAAAACACACTTGTAAATGTTTCAGACCACGGTGCAGGGCACACCTGAAAGTTAACAAGGTGATGGAGAAACTGGTTGAACTGACCGAAGCCGTGGAGAACAGATTGGCTGCAGGAGCAGTAACATCCGCAACTCCAAAACCACAGACTCTGCAGCAGATTCCTACAACCCATCTGTAAGTTATTCACTAAGCCTTTATTGTTGTTTTCATAGATTTGAGTAAAACAGATCTAACATGCTTCTTCATACACTGTTACTACTGTTACAACCTGGGATCCACCTCCACCACCACCACCTGGAGGCTTTGAACATTCAGAGCCACTGTGATAAATATCCACACATTGTCCCTATTTTAGAAAAAATGGTAAGGCTGTATGTTAAACTTTATGGAGCCACTGCCTTAGTTAAAATATGTCTGCAAACACAGGCACAAACAAAAAACAGCTGTAGAAGCCGCTGTAATGAGGTGTTTCAAAAGTTTGTCAAAATATTTTTCTCACATGATCTAAATTTTATCTGTTTGTGATATTGGCTGTTTTAGCATGAGGTAAAAAGGATCCACATGAGTTTGGAGGATGGGCACAAATACAGAGGAAATGAGAGGTAAGACATCTAATACCATTTAGTAGTCTGTAAGTTGATTACAAGATATGTATTTTCTATGCAGCATCACCTTGAGTGGTTACATATTCATCAGATCATAGACTAATGATGCTTTAGTCCATCTTAAATTGACTCAGATACAAAATAATGGCACTTTGATTTTACATAGTCGCCAACAAATTTTCAGAGCAGATTTTGTATTTGTCATGTTTCATGTTGCTTTGTTGTGTTTTCTGTGATGTAATCTGCAGGTTCACGTCTGAGCACAACTCCGGTGTCACAAATTCAATGTTGTGGACAATTGCAGATGAAGAGGAATGTGACACCTCTTTGATCAGAAGTAAGTTATGACTCTAAAACTTGTTTAAGGTTACTTCTAAAAATAATGCTTATCTCTCCAAAGAAAGACAATTTGTTGAAAAGATCTTTCACATATTAATGTGTCACTTTTTGTGTTCGTAGGAGCAACAGATACTTTGAGGACATCAGGAGGGAATCTAAGTTATCAGAAGACAAAGTGGAAGAGGATCAGAGGGTCAAAGCTCTCAACAACCGAAGGCATAGAGTGAGTTGAATCACTTATAGATTTATTTATTTTTAAGATCCTTTAGAATGCATCGGATTTGTGATTTGCTTTTGTATCACATTACATTGTTGTAGTCAGCAGTTTTATCTCTGGATACAACAGCTGAAATGTGTTGTATGAACTGTGCATAAAGATGAAGTTTCTGGCAGTGCAGAGGCAGTAAAAATGTTTTATTATGTTAATTTTTTAATGTATACATTTAAAGTGTTCTGATTGACCTATAAATGTCATTCTCCATTGAGAGTAATATCTAATGTTTTCTGTTAAAGCTTTTCAATTCACGCCGATCTGCTGCTCGCTCATCTTAACCAATGAGGAGTACAGATACCTGGAACGGGCGCCTGCATGCATGATGAGCGACGAGGAGACGGACACTGAAGACAAAGACGTGTGGAAAGCGTATCCACCTGAATGGAGGGCAACAAGACTCACGGACATGTTAGAAAGGTGTCAGCACCACCTCGTTGACCTACAAAAGATGTCCTCCAGGATGGTGCACCGGAGAGTGCCCAGTGGTGTATATAGCCAGAGGCAGCCGCTGAGAGGAATCAGATCCATTTATTTGAAATAAAACTGTGTGCTTTAATTAAGAAAAAAGGAAAAACTTTGGTCTGTTTTTCATGTCTGACATGATTTCATTCAGCTATGCAGTTATGTAGATGCACCTGACTTATTATACTGCTTCATTCTATTCTGTTCCCACTGTTCAGTTAATAATGCTGATATTCTTTATACAGTTTAATCTGACAATGTCATTTTATAAATGCTTGCTGAAATAGTAATGTGTAATTTGGTCAAATGATTTGTACAACATGATGATGGTACACAAACCAAGATTAAAGACTGTCACATTATAACTATGATTGTGATGTTTGAAACTGACTGGGTGATTTTAATGCCTGCTAAGATCTTAAAAGATAAGAACTAGGTTAGTACTTTTACATGAAAGGTTACATGCCAAACCATATAATTAATGAAGAGAACCATTAAATCAGACATATTGCATAAATGAAAAATCCGCGAATACCCCGCGGGAATCAGTCACGGATGTTCGACGTATTTCCCATGATCTGTGAACATGATCTGCCAATGATGCGGTCAGTATCCGAGGCGATCTAAAATTGGATCCGCGAGGGATCATATAAACACGCATCTTGTGGATACCTCGCAGATAGAAATCTGGGTTTTTGGATCTTTCGAGGTCCAGATCCGGAGAGATCTAAAAATAGGATCCGTGAGGGATGCGGCAGAGATTTCCCCGTATCTTATCCCCGTTATGGACAGATAGCGGTATCGGATCGCTCCGCATCTTGGTACTTTCGTCCAGTGTCATAGTAAAGCTTTTCAGCCCCACACACACTTTTTCTTTTGTTAAAAAGTAAATAAACGTCTCATTAACATTAACATCCTACCAATATATGATGGTTTCTTGTTTGTGGGATGTGTGGTTTTAAATAAAAATACCATTTTAAATGTTACCTGTTTCCTTTGGTTCACATGGTCCAGGTTTTATTTCAGGTTGTTCTGCTGTATCTTCACCCTTCTTCTCTGAGTCTTCAATGTGACATTCTGCTTGATTACACTGAAAAAAATGAATGAATTTTACTTTATTTTCTTGTTTTTAGATTCCTGGGAAATAAGACTGTTTACAGTTTCAAGCCCAATAACTAATTCTGGTTTTATTTTACTGACTACACCAGTTTCCATAAAATGAAAAACATTTCAGACTGCTGAACTTCTCACCTTTGTATTTAAAAAGTTTTATCACCATCAGTATATTTAAAATGAACACACACTTTACAGAGACTATGCTGACTTTTTTCTATTTTAATTCAACATGGAGCTTAAATTATGTGAAAGACAATTTACTTTAAATATTATGTTGTGCTCCAAATTTCAGTTTTCAAGTCTATAACATCCAGAAATCAGATTCAGTTTTACAAGTAAAAAGATAAATAAAAAATCCTTTTTGTACGTTACCTTCTGCTCGATTTCAGCTGCAGTCTTCATCTGTTCAGCTGCTGCATAATGTAAGAAAACAGTGAAGGAAAATCTCATCAGTTTAAAATTTAGACAATAACATCATAGTAAAGCTTTTCATCCCCACACACACTTTTTCTTTTATTAAAAAGTAAATAAACGTCTCATTAACATTAACACCTTTTTATGATGGTTTGTTGTTTGTGGGATGTGTGGTTTTAAATAAAAATACCATTTTAAATGTTACCTGTTTCCTTTGGTTCACATGGTCCAGGTTTTATTTCAGGTTGTTCCTCTGTATCCTCATCATTCTTCTCTGAGTCTTCAACGTGACATTCTGCTTGATTACACTAAAAAATGGATGAATTTGACTTTATGTTCTTGTTTTTAGATTCCTGGGAATTAAGACTGTTTATAATTTCAAGTTCAATAACTAATTCTGGTTTTATTTTACTGACTACACCAGTTTCCATAAAATGAAAAACATTTCAGACTGCTGAACTTCTCACCTTTGTATTTAAAAAGTCTTGTCACCATTAGTATATTTAAAATGAACACACTTCGCAGAGACTATGTTGACTTTTTCCATTTTAATTCAACATGGAGCTTAAATTATGTGAAAGACAATTTACTTTAAAAACGAGGTTGTGCTCCAAATTTTAGTTTTCAAGTCTATAACATCCAGAAACCAGATTGTCTCTACTTTTACTAATAAAGAGATAAATAAAAAATCCTTTTTGTACGTTACCTTCTGCTCGATTTCAGCTGCAGTCTTCATCTGTTCAGCTGCTGCATAATGTAAGAAAACAGTGAAGGAAAATCTCATCAGTTTAAAATTTAGACAATAACATCATAGTAAAGCTTTTCCTCCCCACACACACTTTTTCTCTTATTAAAAAGTAAATAAACGTCTCATTCACATTAACATCCTACCTTTTGTGATTGTTTCTTCTTTGTGGGGTGTGTGGTCTTGCATTTTCTGATCTTCATTCACCTCTATCATCAGTAAATTGTGGCATTGTGGGTTGTTTTCAGAGACCATGACATCTATTTTTTCCACAAGGTCAATTATCTCATCTAAATCCATCATACTTCTTCTACATGTGTAGTATCTTTGTTCAACAAAACTGTGATTAACTTTCAGGTCTGCAAGTGCACTCTCACATTTTTCATCTGACTTATGAGTCAGGACTGTCATAACATAAGAAAGACATTCTTTCCCAAAAGTTCTTTCTAACCACTCTATTCCTGATCTGTAATGGATGCTGTGCTGGCCATTTGGTACCAGCAGGATAAAGGCATGAACTGCCTGATTTAATGGGATTTTGTCAACATTTGGCAGACCAAGCAAGTTAATGACACAGATTTGTCGACCACAAAGATCATACAGTTTGTTTGAAAACTGTTTCACATTTGTTTGTTCGTCATGATCAAGCAGGAAGTTCTCTGATCCAATCTCGATGGAGTTTGGGTCACCAGTTAACACAAGTGTGAGTTCAGCCATCACTGAAAAAGATCATTGTGATTATTGTGACTGAAAATAATTTATAATCTATAAATAATAATTAGTTTTCCAAAATATTACCTCTGTGACTGCGTGCTGTTGATGCAGATATAGTTTCATCCTCTTCCTCTGTGCTTTTGTCATTCTTCCCTGAGAGCTGAGTGTCGAGAGGATCGTTCACTGGATCACACTAAAAAGCATAACTGCAATAAATAATCCTTGTGACATGTAGATTTATTAGAGACACAGGGTATGGCCATATTTTACATTTTGCTCAGTAACTTTCCTGAATTAAATGACATAGAAGTATCTAAGCAGCATAATAATCATGTTTCAATGCTTGAAATAAGGAAAGAAGCTCCAGTGTCCAATTATCATTTATCCAGTTGTACGAATTATTTTTGAGGATAAATATGGGGGCAGTGGGGCGAGTGTACTCTGTGACATGTTTCATTACTTAATTATGAACCTTGATCATAATTTAATAAATGATATTATATCTTTAGATACTAATACAATATACAGAATCTTTGTATCACTGATAGAATCGTATTAGTTGAAGTATCTAAAACACTTTTCAGAGAAAATTAATTGTGCATCAGTCATTTAATTTCTACAGACCCTCATCAAAGCTTTGTTTATATGTAATGGGATTTTCGTTGAGGTTGGAAATGTTATAACTATTTAACTATAACTATAATGTTGAACTACTTCAGAACATGATTTATGAAATGAGAGCAAGATATATGGAGGACTGAAACTGTCAAAATAAATACAGAAATATAAAAATGGCTCAATAAACATGTACTAATAAATTATACAACAAAATGTAAAAAATACTTTTTACATTAAGAAACCTATAAATCATGATACAAATATATATTTCTTTTGTCATTTTCAGCTGTTTTAAATAAATTTTATGTTAATATACCTATGTAGCATTAGGCCCCAAGACTTTGGTATCACCCAGAGTCTGCTCTTCCTATCTACATGTTTTACGACCCAGAGGAAATTCCTGTCCACCACCAGATGGACAATTGTTGACCCAACACTGAGTTCCCATCCTACAGGAACTTTGCATTCAGAGGAGACTTGATTGGCCATCTGACCTGAAAACTCTAACTCATTAACTTCAAAAGAAGAAACACTCTTAAGCCGAGTTAATTCAGGGCCGAGTGTCAACCGTACCAGGGAACATCTCAAACCTTTTGGTGATTAACAACATTTAAGGCCTTCTTCCCCAGACATTCGCACATGTAAATCAACCTGAGATGGACCTTTAGACGACAGACCACATTCTTTCCACAGATGGACTTTGTCAAGAAGTGTCAGAAATAACAACCTTTTTCTTACAGGACTGTTTAACCCATAGTCTTCAAACTGCCTTTAATGGTTGAATTTTTGTAATAATGAATGTTTAAAATGATCACACATCTTCGGGAAGTACCAATGGTAACTTTGAATAAATTCTCTGGGGTGTACCGTTGCAAAGTTACAATTCAAGGGATTCTTACCACGGATCAACATCCCCTCCTGCTGGCCATTTTAAGGTTTGCAATCGGGATCACAAACCAAACTTTAAAACAGCTTTCAGAAACTTTTATCGATAAATATCCAGAACAGAACGGATAGTGTGTGATTGTAAATATGAACTTCATTTACAGGTAACGGATTGCCAAAGTATATCTGTTTTTATTAATAAAATGGTATAAATATGTTTATATCTCATGGATAATTAACCGCCTGTAATAACTGGAAGTTGTGTGTGTTTATCTTTCAAACAGGATATTCATCTGTGTTATGAAATGTGTTTTATAAGTGTACTTTCTGTTTGAACTGGCATGTGGGAAAATAAGTTTATTCTTACATCTACAGTCATTAAACGTCTAGGCCTTTGTATGTAAATTAAGCTCAACGGCGCTAATACTCTACAGTGCAATTGGCCTAACCACGCCAAACCCCGCCTTAGCCAGAGAATATTACCAGAAACTCACAGATTTTAAGTTAGTTAAGAGTTAGGAAAAAAAGAGTTAAAGAGAAGAAGGAGAAAAGAATAGGTACCTATTAAAACAGATCTGTACGAGAAACAAATCCATGGAATAAGTCTTAAAACGTTCAGCTTCGTTTTGTCTTTTGTTCGTGTTATTCGTTAGTGTTTTTGATCGTTTTTGCTCAAAGCAGCCAAACCCGTTGCTACGCAACCAAGATATACAGCTTTTGTATCCAGCGCGAGAGATATTGTAACTTGGTGCATTTTTGATTGTTTTCCTTTTTGAGAAGAACTTTGGGAAGTCAGTCCAAAGTTCAGTTTTCAGAGCCAATCCCTGCCAGAAGCGTTCTGATCCATAACGCTCAATTTGTGGACATTCCCAACAACCAGGCTCTGATTACGGTTCCAAGCCTCCAGAACCACACCAGCTAATTGCCACCGCAGTGCCAGTGGAGCGTGGGAATCAACCCGGTTCGTCTTGGAAGCTGATCCAAACCATTGCGGACGGGCTGTCTTCTGCAGGGTACCAGACGACTTCAGGGATCTTGGCCACCTTGACGCCGTATCGAACCCCGCTTGTAGGCCCTACCACCTGCTCCAAGTAAGACCGAACTGAGCCTCCAAATGGGTCTAGCTGGTGTCTTTGAAACGTTGAGTTTTGTTCACTCTCCACTCCAAAATTCATTTAGTCATTCCTTTAATGCAATTGACTATTCTAAATTGTCTTCCTAAATTCCCATCTACTTCGTTAGGTTCCGACTAGAATTAAAGGTTACTCATTAGTTAGTTTATTTTCCCATATTCCAAACTGCGTAAGATACAGATATCAATTTCTTTATAATCCCTGATTTAATTTGATTGCCTTCTTTACCCTTGTTTATTTCATTGTACTGTTTTCTTTCTACTGTCTTTTAAGCTGGTTTACCCTCCCGGTGCAACAGAAGGCCAGCAGTGTCTCTAAAGCGATATTGATAATTTAATCATTTCTGACATTGATTTATCCTTGCTGTTAATTGATTATTGATGTTAATAAATCGTTACATTTTGAAAGTTAGAATCGTTTACGTGGTTAATTTTGGATGGAATCAAGGTCCCTTCAGACGTTGAATTCGCCACTTCAGATATGAGAGTTAGACTGAATTAAAATTAATTTTATTGCAACCCTGCTCACGGTTTTCTCTTCTGGACCGTGGATTATTCAATTATTACACAGAAGAGTGGTGCCCTAATTCGAGGAAAATCACAGTTATAAGTTTAATTGGTTTGATATTAATTTCTACTGCCAAGGTTTATATTAATATCAGGCATTACGCTACACCTATTTATTTACTTTTCTGTCATTTTCAGTTCAGTTTATTTATTTATTTCATTTTTTATTCTTTCCTCCTTTATTTTTATGTCTGCATGTATTTTGTGTTATTTTCCTTTTACATTTTCTTTTCCAAGCATTTTCATTTTTCTGTTTCCTTTTTACATTTCCTTATGCATTTTTGCCTCATTATGTAAATGAGAGGAACGGCCTTTCAAGGCGTGTCCTGGGCCAGATCCTCGCCTATTGGTCCATCAAGACTGAGCAGACTACCTGCATGGCTGTCTGGCTATGCAGATGGGATGATCGCATCTTTTCAGAGAGCTGGCTCTTTAGGCTCAGCTCCCAAAAAGCGTCTCTTAATTTAGCATCTTTTTTAGCCCCATAATTTAACTTCTCAAAAATTAATGAATTGTATTTTAAAAACCCTTCTGTGTTAAGCATTTTTACAAGAAGCCTTATATTTGCTTCCTTTTGTGCATTTATTCTCATACAAAACCACTTTTGTTTAATATTTCAACAAAAAAATTATAATTTTATATTGCACAAATGAACAAAAACAGCAAACAAATCCACAAAACAGAAAAAACCAAACTCAAGAAAGCAGCATTAATGACCTCAGTGCAGGTTGGCATTCAGAAAAATAAGATGCCTCATAGTGAACGGGCTGATCCAGTTTCTCCTCTCTGTGAGTAAGGTTTGATGACACAACGCACTGACTCATGTACCTCACGGCTGTCCCCCTGTTTTCACATAATGGTATGATCCAAATCCTCACATGTGATTGGCTGCCTGTCCATGCAAGCCAATCCAAACAAAGTAGTGCCATGGGCAGAGCCGGTGCAGAGCACTGAGAACTAAGCAGCAGCAAAAGGAAAAAAAAAAAAAAAAAAAATTCTGATTTACTGCCAAGTATCAGATCTCAGAGCTCTTTCACACATGGCATCACTTCTGCTGAGTAAGGCTGTGGGAGGGAAATGAAGGTTTTAGGTTGGCAGACATGGCTGATTTTCAACAGGAGACTGTACAGGATCTTTGACATGTTGCTCTTTCAGCTGAAAAATCACACAACCACTGATGACTGTTTACTATTCAGTGTGGATGCAGTAACTGAGGGGTTGTTCCAAAGTTGGCTGTGATGCTCAGAGAACATTGCCGGGATCGTTGAGATGAAAACAGTTTTTAAATTTGTTGACTGAGCCATTTTTATATTTCTGTATTTATTTTTTATTTTGACACCATGACATGAAAGAAATTTCTGTAAGTAAAAGCGTATTAAAATCTAATAAATAAATTTGTATGAACATGATCTGTGTGGTGAAATTATGATTTAATGATATCTGGCACAAAGAAGAAAAATCCCACCTTATTGTCAGCTGTACGTTCCTCCAGCTGAACTGCATTGTCATGAAAGAGAGAATACAGGATCAACTTATGGAACAATCTGACCATCAAGTCATACTTCTTTCTAATGAAGTTTTATTTTCAAATAAATGAATTACCTTCATCATTTGTCTCAGAGGAAACAGATTTGGTTTCAGACTCTCCCTTCCCTCTTCTTGTTGGGTTGTCTTTGTTCTCCTCCATCTTATCTGCTCTTCATCTTTACAGCCACAAGATGAAGTTGATCACAAAAATGTTGTAATACTTCCTCACTAAAAACACAGATCATCATCCAAAGTGCTTTGAAGAAATCTGAAATTTTAATGTTTCATTCTGTTTTCCAGAATTAAAGTGTAATTTTTTTTCTTTCTTCCTGGTTTATGCAGCATGACCTGAAGGGAAGCTTTAAAGCTTCTCATACAAAATAAAGTTTTTTTAAGACATGCATGGTCCCATTTTTAATATCTACAATATGTTCAGATAAACATGAATTAAAAAATCTCTGCATTTGTCCAAAAAATATTGCATTGTTTGAAAAACTTTTAACAGCCTGTAGAGGAAAGTTACAGGGTTACGTTCACAAACATGTACTGACACACCCGATTTAGCCTGTCAGACAAGGAAGTAAAAAATGTTTAATAAAAAGAAAAAGCAGAAGTGGAAAAGGTTGTGTGTATGCAGGAAAATTATAAAACCAATCCAGATCTACATGTTATATTCCGCTTGAACAATTTCCATGTATGTTGCAATGTTTACAATGTTTTTACTAAAAAAATTAAACATTCCCTTTAAGTGAACAGATTAATCTGAGAAGCAAATATGTGTCTGGATATTTTTAAAAATTCACTTTAATCCAAATTAGTACAAGACTTAAAGTGAAAATTTAATTCAGAATACCAACTTCACAAACTCAGATTTTAAAACAAAAACACTGTTTTCATGATCTTACCTTTTGCTGTTTATCTTATTTAACTGGCTCCACCAGTCTGTTTAGCTCTGACTGCCTTGACCAAAACCACCCAGTCTCTGTTAGTGACAGTAATAACAGATCAGAGGTTTGTTTGTTTTAAAAAACCTGCTCTTCATGTACTCCTCCCTTGTTCTGCAATAGGCTGTGAACTTTGCTGGTGAATTCTTTTGTTTCAAAGGTGAAAAAGAAAGGGAGCCCTGTTTCTCTGAAACCACGTGACAACAGCATATATTCATGTAAAACCAGTGTTCTAGATATCAGAATTTCAGTCTTACAGTCTAAATTGCAAAGACACATTTCTTGCAAGCTTCTTTACTTTTCTCCAAACTGAATACAAAAACCAATTTTCAAACTAGTTTCACAAAACCTCAGACTCTTGCAAAACCAAACTCTCCTCTCAAAACAGTTTCTTTGCCCAAAACTGAAATCAGTTATCAAAATGTGCCCAGAGTCAGTCAAAATTAAGACAACTGAGCAGTCACTAAACACTACATAGAAAAATAGAAAACAAAGCTCAGGACATGAAGCTGTATAATAAATCGTTTATTTTTCACTGTAGGCTAAATGCAAAACAACCTGTGCGTTTGGTACTTATATATAGCAAGCCTACTTAAAAAAAAAGAAAATAATACAAATGAGAAGTGCTTTACTCAGCCACAGCATCATTTCTCTGTATGGGTCAAGCCACAGGATTTCATCCACATCACAGGCCACATTTTGTCTGGCCAGGCAACGGGGTAAAAAAAACAAACAAACAAAAAAAATACAATACAACCACATATTTTAGCTAATAAGTTATTGAATTTTAATTTGCATAATATACTGTTGCCTGGGTTTTAGACTATCTTTTAAACCGTCCTCAGTTTGTCAGACTGGGTGACAAATGTTCTGAAATGATTTTGAGGTATCTAAGCATAGCATTTGTATGGTACACACTCAAGTTTTTACCATATAAGGTTCTCTGTCTTTAGGTCTTCGTTCTGGCTTTGGGACCTCCATATTTTGCTGCAGAAATCTGTTTTGATGTCTGAACTTTTGTAATAAACTTCTTTTTATTATTCAAATCAGCGTCCAGAGACGTTTTTGCCTGAAAGCCAATTTTTCCACATCTCCTGATCAAGATACATCAATTTTAACAAAAGCTGGAGCTCCACAGGGCACAGTTTTAGCTCCTTTTTTATTCACTCTGTACACAGCCGACTATAGACACAGTCATGCATCCTGTTAGATGCAGAAATTCTCTGATGATACTGCTTTGTTGGGCCTGATTTCTCAGGATGATAATCTGGTCTACAGGGAAGAAATTGACTCTTTTGTTGGTTGGTGTGAGGTCAATTTCTTACAGGAAAAAAAGGGGAACAGTCTCTCCAGTGGTCATCAAAGGCCAGACTATTGAAATAGTTGAAAGTTATAAGTATCTGTGAGTTCATCTGGACCATAATTTGAACTGGAGGAAGAAACAGTGAAGCTGTCTTCAAAAGGCCCAGTCCAGACTGTTCTTTCTAAGAAAGCTTCATTCTTTTGATGTGAGCAGGAGGCTCCTGTCTGTCTTTTATCATGGCCAGTGTCTTGTTTTATGCTGTACTTTGTTGGAATAGGAGCATCACTATGGAGGACAAAAGCCAGATGAACAAACTGATTAAAAAGGCCAGCTCAGTGTTGGGGCTGAGCCTGGACTTTGTGGACATTATTGTGCACAAGAGGATGAGGACCAAACTAAGAACTGTTCTGTCTTTCACAGACCATCCTCTCCACTGCATTTTTAGTGAACTTAAGAGCTCTTTTAGTGGGTGAATGGTGATGCCTCAACTGTGCGCTTAAGAAAGTCTTTTGCTCCTACTGCTGTGCGCTTTTATAATGAGCACTTTTTATGAAATAATTTATGGTTATTTATTGTATTTGTATGTCTTTATGGTTATGTTTGTGTTGCACTGATGTTGTAATGGTGTGTAGCAGAGTCTATTAATGTAGTGTTTATGTTGTCTGTTTTTTATTTGTGTGTAAAGCGTACTTGGCAGTTTAGTTTCCCCCCCATGGGATTATTAAAGCTATCTATCTATCTATCTATCTATCTATCTATCTATCTATCTATCTATCTATCTATCTATCTATCTATCTATCTAAAAAAACAGTAGAAAGTGAGTTTTTGCTTTAAAATCAGTTTGTGCAGTTTGTAGTCTTGATTAAATTTTCACTTTACGTCTTGCACTAATATGGATTACTAACTCATTAATTTGAGTCAGGTGTGTTGGAGCAGGGATACATTGAAAATCTGCTGGATTGCAGCCCTCGTAGGGCAAAATTCAGTAGCCTATGGCGGTATTTAATCAAGAGCGCAATTGTTTGCTTTGAGAGCAAGATTTCTGGTTTTCACACTCAATGTCAAAACTCTGCTCTCACACTCAGAAAGTCCCTCTTGCTTTCAAATGTTAACAAGTAGACAATGTCATAAAGTTCTGCCCTCTGAATTTTAAATTTGACACCATGAATGCAAAGGACAGTATAGGAAAGGAAACCACCACCAGTATCTATTTTTATACTGTGTAATGATTAAAGTAAAGAATAGTTATTGGCACTGTTCAATTTAAAGTTCCATCTGTTGTGGTTTTGGATGCGTCAATGAGAATAAGCATCTACAAGTTATTCTTCTATGTTTGTCAAAGGTCAGTGAAAATACTGAACAGCATGCGTAAATGTAAGAGAATTCAGTTAGGCTTCTGATTCAACGTTGTGCCGCTGGTGACAGGTAGGTGACGCTGGTGGCAGGTAAGTGACGCTAATGCTGTAGGTGACGTAGTTCCGGGGAGACGGCAGATTCAAACTAGGCGCGCCCAAACATTTATGCTTTCATTCAATTGTATTTTGTGCCAGTCTAATCAAAATATTCTTTAAAGGAGGAAAATAGTGTCTTTAAAAGGTACACTCTGGAGCACAGCGGGAAGGATTTGGCAAGCCTGACAGATTTTATAGATCGTTGTTATGACAGAATCGTCATGGGGAAACCAAACAACACGTCCACCCCCTCCACCTCATCCAAGTCCAAGAGACAGCGAAATGAGGATTCACCTGGAGCTATTTCACCACCGGGGAACGACTCAACGGATGTTCTGATCTCTATAGATAAGAAACTCAGTAGTTTTGATGCGTGTTTGAGCCTGGTAGAAATTCTCCACAAGGAGTTCCAGGCGCTACGTGAATCACTAGAATTCAGCCAGAAGCAGGTGGAAACTCTGGCTGTAGAAAATGCTGGTCTCAGAGAGTCGGTAAAATCCCTCACCGAGGGCTTGACCCGTCTCTTGGCAGAAAATAGAAGATGAAGGAAACGGTGATCGATCTGCAGACGCGGCGCATGAGAGAGAACCTGGTATTTGCAGGGATTCCAGAGCAGATGGAGGAGGACCCCGAGACCACGGTGAAAAACTTCATCAAAACCCACCTGAACCTGAAACGGTGGAAAACATGTCCTTTCACATAGTCCATCGTCTCGGCGGGAGGAAACCCGGGTCCAGCAGACCGAGACCTATTGTAGCGAAGTTCGTCAGTTTCAAACAGAAGGAGCAGGTGAAGAACCAGGGCCACGAACTGAAGGGAACGAACTTCGGAGTAAACGACCAATATCCGATAGAGATTCTGGACCGACGAAGAGTCCTGTTTTCCATAAGGAGGAAATTTATCGCTGAAGGCGCTCGTGGTGTCATCGCGGTGGATAAATTATTTATTAATGGACAGCTGTACCGCGACCCGGACATCACTCCGTGGCTCTACTGACTTGGTATGTGCTTTAATTTTCCTGTTTTCTCACTAGATCATGTTATATCCATAAAACTGCCATAAAAGATAATTTAGTTAACAGTAAATCCACTGCCCGTCTCCACTACACTGCTCTCAGCACAGATGCGTTTTTTAAATTACTTTTTTCATTTGGCACTGTCGCTCTTTTCAATCTTTACACTTCTTCTCTCCAACCCTTTAACGGTTAACGGTAACACTTGTCATAATATTATATACACATCAGCACTTTTCATGATTCACAGGAACACACACAGAACAGCACAAGCGCACATACATCTCTGTCACAACCAGCGGGCACATACACATGCACGCAGAGAAGCAGTGGGATGCACGCACACACGCTTCAGTAATATGCATATAGCCCTCATTTCTGTAGTTCGTTCATGAATGAACTCACATTTGTCACTTGGAATGTGAGTGGAGCTGGCACAAGGAAAAAGAGGTTAAAAATTTTTAATCGTTTGCAAGAAATGAAAGCAGATATAATATTACTCCAAGAGACTCATTTATCAAACTCCACAATAGATCTTCTCTCAACAACCCAGTTTCCACACGTGTATTCAGCTTGTTAGAATTCTAGGCAGAGAGGAGTAGCAACTCTTATTAATAGAAGGTTAAATTTTGACATAGATAATACAATCATAGATCCAGAAGGCAGATTTATAATAGTTACATTATCTATTAAAAATGTTAAGTTATGTATCGCAAATATATATGGTCCAAATGTAGATGATCCCTCCTTCTTTCACTCCCTCGTCGCCTCACTCTATGGTCACTCAGTAACACACTAATTATAGGAGGTGATTTTAACATTATACTGGAAAAAAAAAAGTAACCAAGGATTTTGGTCTCTGTGATGCTTGGCGCTCTCACCATCCCACACTAAGAGAATACACCTTCTTCTCTTCAGTTCACCATTCCTATTCTAGATTAGATTATTTCTTAACTAGCAGCTCGCTGATGAATGACATGTCAGAGATCAGAATCCATCCTATTAGCATTAGTGATCACGCACCAGCATCATTCACTCTGAGAAGTAAGAGCAATAAACCAGCAACAAGGAACTGGAGATTTAATACGTCATTACTTAAAGATCCTTAGTTTATCAGCTACTTCAAAAGAGAATGGTCCTTATATCTAGAAAATAACGACTTGCCAGAAACTTCAGCAAGTTTTCTTTGGGAAGCAGGAAAAGCAGTAATGAGAGGGAAAATAATTTCCTTCTCTTCTCATAAGAAAAAGAAGGAGACTTTGAGAATTTCAGAGTTAGAACTCAGAATTAAATCCTTAGAGGACGCTTCCCATGTCTCCCCAGAAGAACACACACTAAATGCTATAAGGAAAGCTAAACTTGAATTTAATGAAATAATAGATAAAAAGACGCAGTTCTTGGTGCAAAGACTTCGCTTGGAGAATTTTGAGCATGGCAACAAATCTGGATGGTTCCTGGCTAATCAGTTAAAAACAAATAAGGAGAAAACAACCATCTCCTCTGTCAGAGATCCAGAAGGAAACATCAGCCACGACCCTGACAAGAAAAATAACACTTTTAAAGAATTCTATAAAACATTATATACATCACAACTAACTACAACAGATGACAATATTGATAAATTTCTTAGTAACATCAATCTTCCACAATTAAAACATGAAAATAAAATGGTCTTGGATTCCCCCCTTTCAGTCAGCGAACTCCAAGAAGCTCTCCAGCATATGCCCAACAATAAAGCTCCAGGTCCAGATGGTTACCCAGCAGAATTCTACAAAGAATTTTGGACAATGCTGGCACCCACTTTCTACAATATGATATTAGAAATAAAGGAAAAACAAAAAATACCTTCAAATATGAACCTAGCCAATATTAGTCTACTATTAAAACCAGGTGAAGACCCGACACTTGTCTTTGTTAGTGTCTTCTGGCTTTGGCCAGAAGAATAGAAAAAATAACCCCTCTAATACATACACAATAATACATCCTGACCAAACAGGCTTTATTAAAGGTAGACATTCCTCTACTAACATGCGTAGATTAATTAACATCATAGATTATTCTACTCTACATAATCTGGAATCCACAGTCATTTCTTAAGACGCAGAAAAGCATTTGACCGAGTAAACTGGAAATCTTTATTTGCAACGTTAAACAAATTTGGCTTTGGGTCATCTTTCTTAGATTGGATAAAAATATTATATAACAACCCAAATGCATGTGTGAAGACCAATGATCAAACCTCTCCAAGCTTCTGTTTGCAGAGAGGCATCAGACAGGGCTGCCCGCTTTCTCCATCACTCTTTGCTATTTTTATTGAACCCCTAGCTGCTGCCATAAGACAAAATAAAGAGATTAAAGGAATCCATGCCAAAAATATAGAACACAAGATAAGTCTTTATGCTGATGAAGTATTACTTTTTCTCCAGAACTCACCAACTCCCCCAGACAATCACACTTATTAACACATTCTCATCAATATCTGACTACTCTATTAACTGGTCTAAGACTATTATTATGCCCATCAACTGTGACCTACAAAACATACCCAATACTACAATACAGTCTGGAAACATTAGATATCTAGGCATAAACATTTCCCCCAGGTTATCAGAACTAACAAAGCTAAATTATGTCCAGCTACTTAAAGCAATAGAGGATGATCTCACACGGTGGAGGTGCTTACCCATATCACTCATGGGGAGGGTTGCCACAGGTAAAATGATGGTTCTATCTAAAGTAAACTACCTGTTTTCAATGATACCCACTAAACCATCCTCCAGCTGGTTTAAGTCACTGGACTCACATATATCTAAATTTTTATGGAAAAATAAGCCATCACGTATCAGTCTAAAAACTTTACAACAGACTAAAGATAGAGGCGGATTGGAGCTACCCAACTTTAATCATGTTTTCTTAGCTAACAAGCTGCAGTATATCTCCAAATGGCTTAAACCTAGCAGTCTGGATGAATCTTGGTTAGATGTAGAGCAAGCATTGTGTGAGGATCTGTTTGCAGAGATCGAGATTATCGTGTTTTAAAAGCATCAATATCAGTTCCTCTTTAGTGGCTTGGTGGGTTTTTCTAAAAATAACCAAATCCTCACTTTTTCCATGTAAGTTTACACCCCTCTGGAACAACCCTGACATCCTGCAAAACAAAAAGCTTATCAATTTTACTCAATGGAAAAATAAAGGATTAAAACAGTTAGAACATATAACAGAAAATGGAAAGTTCTTGTCATTTAATATCCTCACTTCACAATATGGAATCAGTAGCAAAACATTTTTAGAATATCACCAGCTTAAATCTATTATATGTAAAAAATATACCATTGATCAATTAAACTTACAGCTACCTATTAGGGTGGCAGAATTCATGAATCTCAATGCCCCAAAGCTATTATCAAAAACATATAGACTATTATCCAAACTAGAAGACTCAATCTGTCTTCCAACTTCAAAATGGGAGGGTGACTTATCCAGTAACTTTAATAAAGATAAATGGTCACAAATATGTTTAAACACCTTTAAAATGACTAAAAATTCAAATATGCAACTAATACAATTCAAAATTCTGCATAGAACTCATTATACAGGACAAAGGATGTTCAAGATGGGTCTGTCACAATCATACATCTGCACACACTGCAATGAAAACACACCTGACAACTATCTACATGCCTTGTGGTCCTGCACACCTGTCTGCAGGTTCTGGCTTCAGGTATGTGTGGACATGTCAACATGGTTTAAATGTAATATTCCTACAATCCCCGCACTATGTCTAATAGGTGACTTGGGTGACATTAATATGGCAATTAACTCTGCACACATGATACACACAGCATTATGCATTGCAAAGAAAACTATCCTTGTGAACTGGAAAAAATTAAAATAATGTGTTTATTCAGCAGTTTAGGAATCTCTTAGTTGACCACATCAGTAGTGAGACAATGTCTGCCTCCTCAAAGAACTATTTAGCTGAATCTCATTCCCTCTGGTCCCCTGTGCTTAGTTCCATCACTTAGTGTAGGTGGAGGACTGTGACCTTGTTGCTATGGGGGTTGGGAAATGGTTGGGAGTGACTGGTGGTTGCGGGTTCTTTGTGGTTGCCCGTGGTGCGGGACCGGGCTGCTCTGCGATGGGGGTGGCTCTGGGTCTGGCCTCGTCGGGGGCTGTGGGGGCCAGCGGTTAGGGTCGCCTCGTGGCGGGGGGTGAGGCCACTGGTGGCGCCTGGGTTGGTGGGTGTCGGTCCTGGGCCGGGCGGCCGGGCTATTCCAGGGCGGGCTGGGCGGGGGTTCTGGGCTCTGGTGCCCGAGGGTGGTCCTCCTCCCTCCGGGGTGGTGGGGTCCGTATGTGCCGGGGGTCTGGGCCTGCCCGGATGTGCTGCCGTGGTGTGGGTTGGTGCATGCACTGGTGTCTGGTTGACGCCCTGGGACCCAGGGTATGGCCTGGGGGCAGGGGGGGTGCAGGGGTTTGAAGGAAGGCTGAGTGGGATTCGGGGGTCTGCCGCTGTCCCCATCCTCTCATTCCCCGTTAGGGGAGTGATTCAACTCACTCTATGTCTTCGGTTGTTGGCCCTCCGATCCTCTTCCACTTTGTCTTCTGACAACTTAGATTCCCTCCTGATGTTCTCAAAGTATCTGTTGCTCCTACGAACACAAAAAGTGACACATTAATATGTGAAAGATCTTTTCAACAAATTGTCTTTCTTTGGAGAGATAAGCATTATTTTTAGAAGTAACCTTAAACAAGTTTTAGAGTCATAACTTACTTCTGATCAAAGAGGTGTCACATTCCTCTTCATCTGCAATTGTCCACAACATTGAATTTGTGCCACCGGAGTCGTGCTCAGACGTGAACCTGCAGATTACATCATAGAAAACACAACAAAGCAACATGAAACATGACAAATACTAAAACTACTCTGAAAATTCGTTAGTCAATATGTAAAATCAAAGTGCCATTATTTTTTTTTTGTCTGAGTCAATTTAAGATGGACTAAAGCATCATTATTCTGTGATCTGATGAATATGTAACCACTCAAGGTGATGCTGCATAGAAAATACATATCTTGTAATCAACTTACAGACTACTAAATGGTATTAGATGTTTTACCTCTCATTTCCTCTGTATTTGTGCCCATCCTCCAGACTCCTGTGGATCCTTTTTACCTCACGCTAAAACAGCCAATATCACAAACAGATAAAATTTAGATCATGTGAGAAAAATATTTTGACAAACTTTTGAAACACCTCATTACAGCGGCTTCTACAGCTGTTTTTTGTTTGTGTCTGTGTTTGCAGTGGAACAAAAAAATGGTTCCCCCTTTCTTTTATACATTATCATTCAAATAAATGACATACTATTACATGGATTTAGTGAAAAATTAATCATTTATTTATTATTGAACATTTATGAAGTACTATTTGTATTTGTTACATTTCTGACTGAATGTGAAAAGGATTAAATGATTATATGACAGTTGACTTTGACGGCAGCTACAAGCTCCATCAGGTTGGATGGGAAGCATCGGTGCACATCCATTTTCAGATTCTTCCAGAGATGTTCAAACGGATTCAAGTTTGGGCTCTAACTGGGCCACTCAAGGACATTATCAGAGTTGTCCTGAAGCGGTGTATATTAATATACATTTAGAATGTAAATATGCTGGATTTGAACAAAGCTTAATTCCATTATTAGTCTCTTATAGTTATAAACGCAGGTCTCAGTCTGTGATCGTGTTAGTTTGTGTTGTTTGGTGTTTTAAAATGACAATGGCCATTTCTTTTATCTACATTATAATAAAAATATGGATAAATTGATGTACAACAAATTTGGCTTTACTACTTTATATAGGGACAGCTTTTAAACCAGAGAATTATAATATAAATATCTGTTGTGTTACACAGGAAAAAAACAAACAAACAAAAAAGAAGCCAACCAAATTTACTCCCGGTTTTACCTTTACTTTTGACAGTAATTTTATCCAACCATTATGTATTTAACTTACTTTAATTCCAATAAGCACTCCATTGATTGTCCGTCAGTGGTTATTGAACAATTAAGAAACAGTTTTAACTGTTTTAACCATAAAATAAATATTAAAACACATGAAATTTTACAAACGTTTTATATTTAATCCAGTTCAAACGAAACAACCGTTCACTTGTATTTATTTAATGAGGAGCATACTTGCCAGGACCAAGATGGTGATCACATGGACGTGTCGCTACAATGGCTGATGGGCCTTACGTCTACGATTGAACCCATAAAAGCTAGCAAAACATCTTAGTTTCGTCCGTGTCCGTTGGCATCGACACTTATCTCCGTGTCCTCTGAGTCTGAAGAAAGGGTGAAGAAGAGTCGTTTCCTTTGTCTGAAGAATACTTTTACAACTTATTGACATGATCTGTACTGGAAAACACGACAATAAAGAGAAGTGCAGCGCAGAACTACATTGGCGCTGATTGATGACATCACACGATGTGCGACAGTTGAGGAGCAGGATCCCACAGGAGAGTGAGCGGCGACTTGCTGTTAGTAGTTGCTCAGGGAAATTTCACATTCATAAAAGGAAAAGGGCTGACGGCAAACCGAACTTCATAATGTTTCTACAAGATCTTTTTCAATACAGCTTCAACCTCAGTGGTCTTGAGAACTCAAAAACCTTAAAAACTAAGTTTACTTTGGAAAAATTCTTATTTCATTGAGATGACTCTTTCCTTACTTTACTTAACTGATGGTTAAATGTATAAATGTATATGCATATGCTCACCTGGATTTTTCATATATGTTTATGTATATCTCCTAGATTTAATTTACTTACTGGTCTCATTAAATATCTCTTAATACTTGATACCCTTGTTATACAGGTTCTGTTCTGTATACTTTTTGTTCAATTGTTTAAGCAGGAGAATATTATCTTCTAAAAAACAAAGCTGATTACTTGGTCGTTGCCTGGATATTTATTTTTATTCAGCATCTCAGCGAAATAAACTATTTTAGAATAATAACGTGTCTTTATTGACAAACAAGTTTGCACATAAAATGAATTTGTTTTGGAGTGTAAAAACAATTAATTATAAAAAAGAATAAACAGAACATAAACAACACTATGGGTTAAACGCAGAGAACAAACTTTCCAGCTAGGACTAATAACTTAACATATGTGCAAGTAATTTTAATGCATATGGTAATCGATCATATTTACTCATATAACAATCACAAGTGTAATCATTCTTTTATTCATATGGTACATTTATTCGTTTGTTACCCTCAATTACATTTTATAATGTGTATTTTCCTTATATAGAACATTGAAGTTATTATTCTCCTGTTGTGTTCTTGTGTGAGATCAGGCTTACCACTTTTCTTCCAGATTCGTGATATGGGGAAAGGTTGAGACTGATGGGCAGCTGCTAGATACGAACAGTTGTTAAGAAAATAGCAGCCTATTTGGGCGAGACAATACGACGCCTCACAGTCTCTCCTTTCCTTTTATCAGTTCAGAGACTGGCCTTCAGCTTGGATCAGGTTGAATTAAACTGATTCCTAAAATGTAACAAATCAGAGTCCTCTTGTCGGCTTCTGGGGTCAGCAAGACAGCTCTGAAAAACTTGCAAGTATGGACTGTTTTTTTTATATACTTCTCCTGTAATAAACCTCATATACTTTTACTCATTCCGGACTCTTGGTAATTTTTCTACAATACATACCTCCCACTGAAAAGAATCATTGGCCGTTGTGATACCAAGACTAAGGTTAAGTTTTCAAGAATTGGGGAGGAAACTAAGCATTGTTGTTCCACTGTCATCACTGAGATGCATTTAAGGTCAAGGTTATGTTTAGTCTAAAACAGTATTAAACCTTAGTTTAAACCTGCGGACATGTTCTTGTCCCTGGGGTGCCTAGCCTTGCTGTTGGGTTGGCGTGGCCCACGGTGGTTTTGCCTGGGGCGGTCGGGCCCCGTCGGGTTCCTGGGGGGAAAGGGTGGCCCTTGGGCCTGTGGGGCGCCTGCCCTCCGTGCGGCCCACACTGCAGCGCCCAGCGCCCGCTGGGCCTGCTTGTCATTGCCCTGGGCTGCCAGGTGCCCCTGCCCCGTCGCGCCCTGGGTTCCGGTCTGGGGGCCCCTCTGCTCTGGTCCGGGTGGGCCGCTGCTCTGTCTGCTTTGGCTGTCCCGGGCTTGGTACTCTGTGGATCTGCTTGGCCTTTGGGGCCTCGGGCTCCCCCCGTCCCCCACTGATGCTTCGGGGTGCGGCATGATCGTGGCCCCCTTGCGGGTACACATTTCCTCCTTGTTGCATGGCCACACATGCATGTTAACACGTGCATGCTCACAAACGTGCTCGTCTCTCCATCCTCTTCTCTATGTTTGTGTGTTGGTACGTTCATCTGCAGGTACGTTTGATGAGTATTGTAATTTTTTTATATCATCATCATTCTATCTTTCTTTCGGTATCATGTAGTACTGTGGTAGTTTATGTTGTTGTTTTTTTGTGATATGTTCTGGGCAGCATAGAAAACTGTTATTTCCACATTTTAATCCTGTTCTTTTCTCCCTTTTTTTTTCTCTCTCTCTTCCTCTATCTCCCTGTCAGGTTCGGCACTGACATATAAGACTAAAGAAAATAAGATTACAATAAAAATAATAAAAATATCAAGGGCAGCCATGTATATAACATGTCTCCCTTGGTAGAGCAAATCTGTCAAGCAAAATATGGCACACAGACCACCGTTCTGTATGTTAGGATGCTGGACAGGACAGGGTAAAAAAAAAAAAAAAACAGTATTAAACTCTTAAAGATTACCCTTTTTTTGGCCATTTTTTAATGATTTTGGAATAAGATTTGTTGTTTCTCCAAAAGATGTAACAAACCATATTTTCAATTTTTCTTAACTGTCCACCATTGTAGCATTTGTAGCATCGTATTTTTAATATTCTACACAAAGTTGACAACAACACAGTTTTTTTTTTTTTTTAACCTGTCCTGTCCAGCATCATAGCAGCAAAATGATAATCTAGTTGATGTACCATCCTGAACAAATTTGCTCTGACAAGGGGAGGCTTATGGGTAAGGCTTCTCTTGATAATCTGACTAATTTATTTATTTACTTTGAATCATGGAATCTATCTTGCTGGACCTGACCGGAGGGGACATAAAAAGATGGAAAATAGCAAAAAGAAGCAAAAGGGAAAGAAGAAAGGAGACAAAAACATCACAGACAGAAGGCAGCAACCCTTCAATCCATACCATCACCAGACAAAATACTGTTACACTTGTACATAAACACACCAGAAAATTTCCTAAAACTTTTACAAGAACAAACAAACAAACAAAAACACACAAAAAACAAAACAAAACAAAAAAAAAAAAACAAAGCTGCTTGTCATTAAGAGTTCTTAAATAATAACCAAATAAAAAGGACATATCATGAAAGTAGCACAACAGCGACCAGATACTAACTCACAGGAAAAATAAAAAGAAGAATTATCTCTTAGTAAATAAACCCACTGGACAACTCAATGACTGTGTCAGCATGTTGATGACTGAAGTCGACTTCATGGCTACTTTAAGTCATTTTCTTATTTTTACTCAGCAACTCTGACTAATAAACAATTTCAAAATCAGAATAGGTCTTTATTGCCAAGTAAGTTTGCACATACAATGAATTTGTCTTGGGGTTAGCAAAAACAATAAAAGTGAAAAAAAGAACACACACACACACACACAAAAAAAACAACAAACAAAAAAAAAAAAACCAAAACAGAACACAAACAGTATTTACAGGACATAAGCCCCCCACTGCTACCCTAGCACTAGAATATGGTTCCAAGTATAAGTAGGCTCTTGAAGACATTTGTGTCTCCCTCTCTCCAGGACAAAGAGGTGTTGGTGGGGGTGGGAGGACCTTTAGAGGTGAGCAGCTTCAAAGAGGCCACATCTCCTGTACTGCTGGGGGAGGGTGAGTGGCTGGTTTGCTGGGACTGTTGTGGAATGTTGGGTCTAGCACATTGTCCTTGAAAGCAGTAGTAAACCCAGTGTTGTTGGCAAACCTGAACAAATCACAACAATCCACAGCTCCACTGGTCCACTTCTTAGATGTCCCCAAGATTCAAAGTGTTTATTGTCATTTGCCCAGTAAGGATTTATTTAATTGAGTAAAAGTTACTTAGTTACTTTAAATTACCTGATGTAAACAAAAGAAGAGTCATAAATCCAATCCAACACTGTTTTTAATAAACGTTTTAAACACTACAGTAAAAGAGAGAAAATAAAACCAAATCAAAGTATCCACGATGCTGAAAATGTTGAGCAATTCCTTAATAACAAAACTGCTCTTTTTTCTTTATATCACAAACATAAATAATCAGTTGTCTTAATTAAGCAACAGCTGATATAAGAAATGAAATAAAGTGCCATGCCCCACAGAATTTTCTGCCAAGTGAATACTACAACATTAGACTGTAAAGCGCTTGTTCAGTTTGAGCAGGAGTTGATTTTCAAAGTTTGTAGCGCTAATCTGCGCTCTCTTCTCTGTGAACAACAAACCAGCAGAGCTTTAAAGACTCTTGCAAGTGGCTGAGGCCGGAAGGCCGGTGTTGAGTTTCAGACAGTTTTTTACTTTTAGCAAAGCGTTTAGAAGATCCATATGTTCTTTTTTTTTTTTTTTTTTTTTTTTTTTTTTTCTAATTTGTCTTGTCCAGCATCGTTGCAAACAGAATGATTGTCTGGCTGCTGTCTGGTGCTGGGCAATTTTACTCTATCAAGCAGGGATTTATACTACATGTATAAAGTCCCTCTTGATGACATGAAAAACTTTATTAAATCAGACTCTTAATGCTGGACTCGACCGGAGGGGACAGAGAGAGAGAGAGATAGAAAAGAAAGTAGAGAGAAGAGGGAGGGGAGAGAGAGGGACAGAAAGGGTGTGGGGAGTGCGGGTGGGGACTTAAAACATTATACAGAAAACCATGTAATCCATACTACTTGCAACATATATAGCTAAGATCATCCTGGCCAGTAGGTCATTACACAACTAGTTGATAATAGTAACAATAATAATAATCACAATAATAGTAATAATAATAATAGTAGTAGTAATAATAATAAGAGTAAGAGTAATAATAATAATAAGAACAGAAATAAAAAAAAAAAAGAAAAAAAAATATGATAATAGATATAAGTGAAACTGCTGTATTCAAGAACACGCGCAGAGAAACCTGTGTGGATATGCTGGAGAACTCGGCCACATGGCGACGCAAAGACTGTGTGGAGACGTTCAGGAAGGAGTGACCATGCAGAGTGATCATGCAGATGCCACCTCACTTGAACAGAGGCCAGAGTCAGGCCAGCGGTCCCGAGACCCAGGCCACCAGCCCCCCCGTAGGCTACAGATCCCGACCGGTCCACAGAGACGACCACTCGCCCGCCCAGGAAGGCAGCAGCAGGAGACCCCAGCAGGAGCCGCCCCGCGGACACAGGGCACCGGCCCCGGCAGGCCGAGGCCAGCAGTCCCCGACCCCCCCGGGCACCGGCCGCCCGGGACAGACGGGGCAGAGGGCCCGGGCCCAGGAGCGCAGGGACACCCCCCCACCCCCACAGGCCAAGGGCCAGCACGCCACCCGGGGGGACCCGGCCCGCCCAGACGGCCACCGCCAGAGGCCAGCCCCACACCCCAGCGCCCAGCCGCACACCCCGAGAACCAGTCCTGCCCCCCCCCCAGACCAACACACACAAACACACACACTCTCCTTCCACTCCTCCATTCATCCTCCCACACATACACCATCCAACCCTTACATACTCTGTCCTCCCACACACACACACCATCCTTCCACCATCCATCCTTCCACACACACACCATCCTTCCACCATCCATCCTCCCACACACTCACCATCCTTCCACCATACACTCTCCCACACCTACCCCATCCTCCCACACACACATCATCCCTCCACCACTCATCCTCCCACACATACACCATCCTCCACCTTCACACCTCCCACACACACACACACACACCATCCTTCCACTACCCATCCTCCCACACATACATCATTCTCCTACACATACACCGTCCTCCCTCTCCTACACCAAACATCCACCTTCACGTACCCCATCCTCCCACACACACACACACCACCCCTCCATCACCCACTCTCCCAAACATACACCACTCCCCCACACACACACCATCCTCCCTCCCATACACCATCCATCCTCCTGCACACACACCATTCTTCCACCATCCATCCTCCCACACACTCCCCCTCCCTGCACCATACATTCTCCCACACATACCCCATCCTCCCCCACATACATCATCCCTCCACCATTCATCCTCCCACACCCACACCACCCCCCCTCCCACACACCACACATCCACCTCCACACACCCCACCCTCCCACACACACACACCATCCCTCCACCACCCATCCCCCCACACACACACCACTCCCCCCCCCCCCCCCCCCCCGCCCACCCCACATACACACACACACACAAACAAACACCATCCCCCCACCACCATCCTCCCGCCATCCCACGCCGCGGGGGGACAGCCCCAGCCAGGAGGCGAGGAGACACGAGCCAGGCCCCCACCCCCCCCACCCCGCCCCAGTCCCCCACTCCCCACCCCCAAAACAGCACCTTCCCCCCAGGGCCAGCAGCCAAACCCCCCGGGACAGCCCGCCCACGCCCCGGGCCAACGCGACAGGCCACCCGGCCCGCCCCGCCCCCGGGCCATCCATGGAGACAGGGGCGCTTGAAGACCCCATCGCCCCTCCCTCCCCCACTAGTGAGGGAATATATTATGTGCTGTTTGCAATTAAAAAAAGAGGGTTAAAATTGGGGGGCAGTAACTGCATTGAGGAGGGGGTGGGGCCACCTGAGCAGTCCCACCCACCTGACCTCGCATGTTCCACCCCCCAAAACGTGTTTGTATGTTGCAAATGTTATTTGTGCTCAGTGACTAAGTGGAATTAAAAGCTGGGAGGCATGCTGCCGCTCGGTGAAGCAACGGGGCCACTATGATGACCCCCCCTGCCCCGCCCAGCGCAACAAGCACACCCCCCACGGCCCTACCTGTGTATGTAGTGAAGAGTGGGGAGGGGAGGGGTCAGGAGATGTAGGTCCAGAGGGGGGTAAGCCTCCCCCCTGGAAGACGACCCGCCAGTGGCTTAGGGCGCCCCCGTCCCCCGCCGGCCCCGAAGGGCGTCACAGGCCCAGAGCAGGCACCCCAACCCAGGCACGCCACGAACCCCCCCAGGGGCCAGCCACCAGCCCAAGGGGCCACTTTCCTCTTTCTGAGTGGGAGGGGGGCGAGGCGAAGGAAGGGAACCCCAGGCCCCCGCCCCCAACACCCAGCCAGGGCGCCCCCCAGAGGACACGTCCTAACCCCCTGCAAACGCACACACTCCCTTTTTTTTTTTTTTTCTCCCCAGCCACTCACACACACTCTCACACACCTCTATATACCAACACCTCAATACGTGCACATACCTCCACACACACACGTCACGCACATACCTATAAACACACACACCGGTGCCCACATACACACACACTCTCATACCCCTCCATACACATACACCACTACACACACACTCACATACATACCTGCATATACACACAAGCACCTCCATACATACTCACGCCTCCACCCACTCCTTCACTCCTCCACACACACCTCGACCTCCACGTGCACACACTCATATATACATACCTTCACACACACCCACATCCCACATAGACCTCCACACACACACCCGCACACTACTCACACACACACATACACGCACACACCCAGACCTTCATACACACCCACACACACATACGGCACACACGTCCCTCTACACCCACCCACACACCAGCATACCCACAGACACACACACACACACACCCACACACAAACACACCCCCACCCAGGTTCCGGGGCTGCGACCAAGCACCAGGGCACGGACCAACCCCCGGCACGGCACATCCGGACGGGCCCAGCCCCCCCCAGCAGCGGCAGACCCCCCACCCCCAGGAGCGGGGGGAGACCCGACGCCCCAGAGCCCGGGGCCCCCACCCGGCCCACCCCGGGCCCGACCGGCCACCCGGCCAGGGGCCGACGGACACCGACCCAGGCACCCCGGCAGCCACCCCCCACCGCCACGAGGCAGCCCCACCCCGGGGCCCACCCAATGCCGCCCGCCCAGACCGGAACCCCCAGCCGACCCAGCAGCGGAGCAGCCTAGATCCCCACCCAGGAGACAACCGGAGACCTGAAGCCACCAGGGACCCCCCACCCACATCCGCCCCCATCCCAGCGAAGCCGCAATCCTCCACCTACATTAAGTGATGTAGCCAGTCACAGGGGACCAGAGGGAATGAAAGTCATCTGACTGGTTCCTGGAGGAGGCAGACATTGTCTCAATGCTGATGTGATCTAACAGGAGATTTCTAAACTGCTGGATAGACAAATTATTCTTATCTTTCCAGTTCACAAGAATAGTTTTCTTTGCGATGCATAAGACTGCGAGGACCAAGTTTATGGAGTGTATTCCTATGTTGGTGTCACCCAGGTCGCCCAGTAGGCAAAGTGTGGGGTTTGCAGGAAAACTAGTTTTAAACCATTTTGAGAGATCTTCACACACCTTAATCCAGAACCTTTGGACAGGTGTGCAGGACCACAGCGCATGGATGTAGCTATCAGAGGTGTTCTCAGAGCAGTGTGGGCAGATATCTGATGGTGAAAGGCCCATCCTGAACATCCTGTGTCCTGTATAATGAGTTCTATGGAGAATTTTGAATTGTATTAGTTGTATATTTGAATTCTGAGTCATTTTAAACGTGTTTAAACATATTTGTGACCATCTTTTCTGATCAAAGTTATTAGATAAATCATCTTCCCATTTTGAAGTCGGGAGAGATATCCTGTCTTCTAGCTTTGCAAGTAATCTATATATTTTTGATAATAATTTTGGAGTATTATGATTCAGGAATTCTGCTATTCTGACAGGAAGCTGCAAGTCTAACTGTACAGGGGTATACAGAAGATCCATATGTTCTAGACGCAGACATGGTAGCCTTCTAACTCCCCTCTGACCTTCTGGACTTCATGATAGAGAAGAAATCCTCTTCATCTGATGAATGCTGCTGTCCTTTTCCAGCGCGCTCCTCTGAATCAGCCGTTTGGTTGAGGTGATGTCTAACATAGAGAAGACCTGTTGAATGGCAAACAACATCTGACAATTAAGCAATTATTTATCTGTCAATAGAGTCCTACAAACAGCTACAACTTCAGATGACAAAGATAGTAGTATTCTGTAATGTCCACTTATTACTAAGTATTTGTTAGTAAGAAACAAAAGAACAAGACTAAAATAAGCTATTGATGCTACTTACCGCCACATGCTTTCGTAGATTTGATGTGAAAGTTTTGAAAGCCGACATCTCTGTCTGGCAAGGCAGGCACATTTTACATTGCATGATGAACTTATTGCCTTGTTTGCGTTTAAACACAAAGAGCTGGCTGAGATATGGCCAAGGATTTCCTTCCTTTTCCGATTCATCTCTTCTCCAGGCATTCCATGTCTCTGCTTGGCAATCCTCAGCATCAGTGTCCTCCATCTCCATCTCTTGCTCGGCACTAGCCATCATCAGTGACAATTCTGCCTGCACAAACCTGCACACGTCCACCGAACGTGACCGAAGTAGATTAGGAGCAGAGATGGACAATTCGTGACGTTCGGCATAATGACTGTTCAGGCTGATGTTTGTTTTCCCGGCATTTTTACTCAGTAACAGGGGAGATTTCCAATATAATGAAATAAAATACTTGGGTCAAAAGGCACTTGAGTAAAAGAAAAATTACCCATTTCAAAAACTACTTGAAAAAATTACCAGATGCATTTCTGCACCTTTGGTTTCAGCCACGGCTCCATTGTTTACACCAGGGACCAGCTGTTAGCTCTGACAGGCACTGCTCTTCTCTACGCGGAGAAGCCGGAGATTCCTGCGGAGATACGGAAAAAAAGAAGAGGCTGCAGAGCAGGAAGAAAGCTCCAGGAGAGGAAACGGAAGTACAGGCCATATTTACCCTCTGTGATTATGGGAAACGTTCATTCCCTCTCCAACAAGACCGACGAGCTCATGGCGCTGACCCGGCTACAGCAGGAGTTCAGGGAATGTAGCCTCATGTGTTTAACAGAGACATGGCTGAATGGACTTATTCCGGACTCTGTGGTTTCCCTGGATGGATTCAAACTTTCGCGTGCGGATAGGAGTGCAACCCGGCGCACGTTTGTGTAAAGGAACAACTCTGCACCAGAGACATTGAGTTAATCACTGTGGGCATGCAGCCGTATTACCTCCCGAGGGAGTTCTCACATGTTATACTGTTTAATGTGTACATCCCTCCCTCGGCCGATGCAGCAGCTGCCTGTGAGCTGCTCCACAGCGCAGTGACTCGGATCCAGACTCGCCACCCGCAGTCCCTCCTGCTCATCAGCAGGGATTTTAATCACACCTCGCTCTCTGCCACTCTCCCTACTTTCGTCCAGTACGTGAAGTGCCACACCAGGTAGAGCTAATGTGAAGGACGCATACACCTCCGCCCCCCTCCACCCGCTTGGATGCTCTGATCACAACCTCTGATCTGCTCCCTGAATACACACCCAGGGTGAGAAGACAGCTGGCACAGAAGAAGTCTGTGAAAGTGTGGACCGATGAGGCCAATGAGAGACTGAGAGACTGTTTCCAAACCAGAGACTGGGAGAGCAGCTGTCATGGAGGGGACATTGATGGCCTGACCCACTGCATCACGGACTACATCAACTTCTGTGTGGAGAGCACTGTGCCAACCCGGAGGGTGAGGTGTTTCTCCAACAACAAATCCTGGGTGACCCCTGAGCTTAAAGTCCTGCTGAACCAGAAGAAGACGACTTTCATTTCAGGGGACAGAGAGGAGCAGAGGAGAGTTCAGCATGAACTCCGGTACAAGATCAGGCGGGCCAAGGACAGCTACAGGAAGAAGCTGGAGGAGCGGCTGGAGCAGAATAACATGCGGGACGTGTGGAGAGGGCTGAAGGAGATCTCTAGATTTGGACAGAGTGGTGCCAGAGGGACAGCTGATGGAGACCAGCGACGGGCCAATGATTTAAATCTGATTTTTAACAGATTTGATTCTAACCCCCCTCCCTCCTCTTCACACATCCCTAGTCCAGTGTCTACCATCCCCTTCCCCCGACTACCTTCATCTTCACCTTCACTTTCACCTACCCCCCATCTCCACTCCACACCAATGGACTCCACCACCAGCCCCCCACTGCCCTCCACCTCCCCCCTCTCCCTTACATCGGCCCAGGTGAGGAGAGAACTGAGGCGGCTGAAGAACAGGAAAGCTGCAGGACCAGATGGCATCAGTCCCAGGCTGCTCAGGACCTGTGCAGACCAGCTCTGTGAGGTGCTCAGGTACATCTTTACCTGAGCCTCAGCCTGGAGAAGGTCCCTGTCCTGTGGAAGACCTCCTGTGTGGTTCCGGTTCCTAAGATATCACACGCGAAGGAGCCGAACCATTACAGACCCGTCACCTTGACCCCCCACCTGATGAAGACCATGGAGAGGCTCATCCTCAGCCACCTCCGCTCTGTGGTGTGCACTGTGATAGACCGGCTGCAGTTTGTCTACAGGTGTTAAAGCCGCCAATCATTGCTGACACCTGTGGCTCGTCACCCATGCAAAGGCCTGCCCTGATTCCCTGTTTGGAGTGGCTGGAGCCGTCACACCGTCGTCTCCTCCCCTCTGGTTGGCTCAGCACTCAACCATTCACAACTCCAGCTACAGTCCTCCAGCAAATAAAGGACTGCTGCTGAGGTCATTCGAGAGGGAGAAGCTAGATAGCACAGGCTGCTTCCCCTCACTCTGGCAGACTTATGGTGGCACTACTGTTCTGTGTGTTCGCTGTGCTAACAGGTAGCCTTTTGTTAGACTATTTTGTGTTTTGTATTTACAGCAGGGTTAACCTGGCTGTTCGTGTTCCCTTTAATAGTCTTGTTGGTTTGGGCTTGCCTTTGTATACACACAGTTTTGGTTTGAGTTGTGCTTTGAGTTATTATGTGTTCTGCCAGTTTTATTAACTTTGGTGTTTAGTTTTGTTTAGGTTGTGTTGGGCTAGTTTAGTGTGTTTTATTTGTGACGATGGTCACACTAGTTTATTGGAACTGCTGCACTTTTGTTGTTTATGATGCTGAATTAGGGGCACACTTTTGTTTATATAAATTGGGCTTAGTTTAATTTACCCAGCGGATTTTGGTTAAGGTTTAGTAATCCCCTTTTTGTGTTTCTTTCAGCAGTTTCACCAACCCCAACACTATTTATGTTTGACTTCCTGTTTTATTTGTTTTACTTCCTGTTTTATCCCATATTTATACTCATCACAATAAAATACCGTGTTTCATTTGTACATCTGTCCACGACTGTTGTTTATGTTGCGCCCCGCTTATACCCCTTGAAAATGGGACGTAACAACAGGCCAAACATCGGGGTGGATGATGCTTTCATCTACCTACTGCACAGGGCGCTGGAGACCACTGGGAGCATCGTGAGAGTCATGTTTTTTGACTTCTCCAGTGCGTTCAACACCATCCAGCCGGCACTGCTGCGGGGGAAGCTGGATGGAGCTGGAGTGGATGGAAAGTTAGCTGCGTGTACCATCGACAACCTCACCAACCGGCTACAGTACGTACGTCTGCAGAACTGTGTGTCTGAGGTGGTAGTCTGCAGCACGGGGGCCCCTCAGGGAACAGTGCTCTCACCGTTCCTCTTCACCCTCTACACCTCGGACTTCTCCTACAACACCAGCAGCTGTCATCTCCAGAAGTTCTCTGACGACTCAGCCATTGTGGGCTGTGTGTCTGAGAGGAACGAGCTGGAGTACCGGTCAGTCATCATGGACTTTGTGGACTGGCGTTAGCGCAACCACCTGTGCTTAAACACCAGTAAGACCAAGGAGATGGTGATTGACTTCCGGAGAAGGACACTACCCCACACACCGGTGAACATCCAGGGAAAGGACATTGACCTGGTGGACAGTTTCAAATAACTGGGTGTTCACCTCAACAGTAAACTGGACTGGTCACACCACACAGACCACACAGGAAGGGTCAGAGTCGCCTCCACCTCCTGAGGAGACTGAGGTCCTTTGGAGTATGCAGGCCTCTGCTAAGGACATTTTATGACTCTGTGGTAGCCTCTGCTGTCCTCTACGCCGTTGTCTGCTGGGGAGCAAGCAGCGCTGACCGGGACAGGAAGAGCCTGAACAAGCTGGTCAGGAGGGCCAGCTCTGTCCTGGGCTGCCCGCTGGACTCTGTGGAGGAGGTGGGTGAAAGGAGGATGTTGGCCAAGCTCACATCCATCATGGACAACACCTCTCACCCGCTGCACCAGACTGTGGAGGGGCTAAGCAGCTCCTTCAGCAGCAGACTGAGACACCCTCAGTGTAGGAAGGAGCGCTACCGCAGGTCCTTCATTCCCACTGCTGTCAGACTGTACAGCTTATCTGTATTGTCATAATACTGTGCAATAGTGATGCCACTCTTTTAAAAAAATTTGACAGCACCAAAACGCCCCGCACCTCCGCTTCTATTTTTTTTAACCCGACCCGACCCGCCCCGCCCCATTAAAACACATGCTATGATATTGATGAATGCTTTTATTTAGTCTGAGAAAGGTGCATATGGTCTCCTAAATTGGCACTGGAAACTGGCAACACAAAATGTATTTTCATTTGAACATTAAGCCTATAAACATAAATTGGCAAATAAATAAAGTGTTTTAAAGCATTGAAGTGTTATAAATCACATAGCCAATGCTGCTGCTGGTGTCTGCACTGATTACCTCGCTGAACCTGTCCCAAACCTGTGATTTAGCCATTTGACCCTCCTTCTTTTTAAGGACGTAAACTCCCGAACGAATGTTATTCAACACTTCTTCCATCTTTTGTCGCGTGTCTGCTTGGCGCTTTCTCCACGTAGCCTGTGTAGCCTATTAAGTGCCTATGTGGACATTACATTATAAAACGTGACCTGTGTTTAAATAACTGATAAATATTTTGTCTTACATGTTATAGTAAGAAAATGTAGACATTGATTAAGGTCTTTAATTTCAGTTTGACAAAAAATTAAATTAATAGATAGAACTAGATATTTCAGAATAGTAAACCACACCAACCCACCCCGCAGTGAAGCGAAAATTCTTTGACCTGCCCCAACCCGAACCGCGGGTAAGAGCAGCCCATGCATCACTACTGTGCAATATTTATTTATATTTTACTGTGCAATACCCCTCATTATCAATATCATCATATTCTTCATATCCCACCATCACTATGTAAATATGTATATAGTCTGTGAGGTTGTTTTCTTGCACTGTATATATATATAGATATGTGTATATCTATATATATATACATATATAATATTTATAATGCTACATAGTTTTTGCTTTTCTTAGACTTCTTTTCTTGTAAATAATTTATATTGCACCTTCTTGTTGTGATACATGTTCACTTTATTCTGTAACAAGAGCTGCTGTAACGAGTGAATTTCTCCACTGTGAGATTAATAAAGTCTAATCTAATCTAATCTATTCTAATTCAATAACATCACTGTGGAAAATACCAGGATTTCCTGCATCTGCCTACAATTTAAAAATCACAACCTTTTGTGCAAATGAAATGCTAACATTAAATAATGAATAGGTTTAAATTGTAATTACAAATAAATTAAAATATATAGTTGTAATCAAAATCAACCCAAAAGTCTCAAAATCATTTGATACTACAGTAAATATACAATGAAAACAACATTTTTTTCCATTTATTTTTTTATTTATTTATTTAGCTAATCGTAGACACATCCAAAACTCCAATTGTTATATTTGTTTTACATAAGAAAGTGAATAATTAGCAAATAAGTCATTCAAACAAAATGTCATTTAAAGGGGTAAAAATGGACGAGGGTCACCAGAGAAGACAAAATTAAGTTGTGTACGAGTTGGGTTATGGGATTTGTTGTGTATTTTAAAATCTATTCCTGATGACGTATCCACACGGAGGCATTCGCGTCAGACCGTTTCTGATTTTGGACACCTTGAAGGGAATTATCCCACTTATACCATGGTCACTTACGAAATAAATAAATATTAAATCAATTATTAATACGTTATTGTTGTTTTTTACCGTTAAAATCGTAAGTTTTTCACAAGAAGCAGCTGAGTGGACTATTTATTATCGCTTGTTGTGATGCGTTGCCAAGACAACCGGCTCTGACACGGAGCCTGCAGCTTGGTCGGCTGCAGTTGCGTGACACAAACATAGCATTTCAGAGGGCGGGTGCAGCTCTTACAGTTTGTGTGTGTCCAGAGGATGATGCGACATTTTGTTTCAAACAGTCAAAGTCCACAGATAGTTTCCTACATCGTTCAATAAGCCTGCAGGCTGCTTTCATAGCGACGCCCCATCACAGATGTGATCTGGCGTGTCTCGGCTCTAACACAGAACCTGCAGCCCGGTCGGTCAGCTGTTGTATTAGACCTGATCAGTGGAGAGAAGGGAGATGATTGCTTAACTATGATACGTGACACAAACATTTCAGAGGGCGGGTGAAGCTCTTACAGCTTGTGTGTGTCCAGAGGATGATGCCACAATTTGTTTCAGTCACAGATAGTTTCCTAAATCGTTTTTATTGCAAGAATATTATTCACCATTCACTCTGATCATTAAATGTGTATCAAGCTAGTAAGTCTATCCTAAATCGTTTTTATAATGTTATCCACCATTCACTCTGTATCAAGTATGTAAGTAAGATGACCAAGACAGAAAGACAGGCAACAACATATCAAAAATGATTTGATATATGTTGATCAGGAGATGTGGAAAAATTGGCCTTCAGGCAAAAACGTCTCTGGAAGCTGGCTTGAATAATAAAAAGAAGTTTATTACAAAAGTTCAGACATCAAAACAGATTTCTGCAGCAAAATCTGGAGGTCCCAAAACCAGAACGAAGACCTAAAGACCTGATGCGTCGTTCTGTCTTTTTGTCCAGTGTGATGTGAAGAAAGAGTGAAAGAAGGAGGGATCGTCAACATTTGGGCCACATAAGTTAGCTAAGCATAAATTCATATTTTGAATATATAGTTTTACTACAATGAATCTCCCTTCTGGATCTGTGATTAGGTTGATTTATGTGAATGTTACTCTTTTGTTAATCAGAATGGCTACCTCTCTCTGTCTGGAGTTATAACAGGCTGAGTAAACATGAGGAACAGCATGAATCTCCTGTAACACAATGTCTGCCTGCAGATCATTTTTAGTCTCTTCTCTCTGGTCCCAGCTCCACATGATAAATATAAGGATGGTCATGCTTGTGGTAAAAAGGTAAATGTTGGATGCTTGTTGTTGATATAAATGTGTATGTATGTGTGTGTGTGTATGTGTGTGTGTAAGTGTATGAATATGTATGCGTAATGTTGTGTGCCTGTGTTGAATGTTATTAAATGTACTTAAATTAATGAATGTGAGTGTTGGGTTATATATGCAGGTATTACTAAATGTACTGTGCAGCTTAGCATTAGTGTTATATGGTTTTGTGAAGTTGCAGCTAGAAAAAAGAAAAAACAAAAATAGTGCAGAGAGAGAGAAAAAGAAGAATAAAGTGGGAGGAAAATGACAAAAAAGGGGGGAGTGGGTGAAAAAAAGAAAATGAACCCATAAAAAATAAGTAAATTTTTGTGAACATTAGAGACTGGCAGAATTATTGTCTAATATGAACAAACATTAAACTCTGTGACTTAAGTCCAGTGAGTCTGATTAGCATTTATATCACCTGTACAAAGTCTGCAGAGTTTGGATACATATCTGAGGTCAGTAGAGCCAGTAGGTGGTGTTATGGTCACGATGTAGCTGTCCATTGACATAAAGTTTGTCCACCGAGATGACAGCACAGGCTCCTTCGTCCAGGAATTTCCTCCTGATGGGGAACAAGATCTTGCGACACTCCAGGATTTCTCTGGGAAACTGATGACTCATGCTAAAGTTAGTCCCACAAAGCTGTCTGCTGCAGCGCTTCATCTCTTCTTTTTCTTTGTGGAGAACAAATTTAGCTACTATCGGTCTGGGTCTGCCCTCTGTTTTTTTTCCCTATGCAGTGAAATTAATGAAAGGAGATGGCGTTTACCTTTTCCTCTGGAAGTTTTAGGCTAGTTCTGATCAATTTTTTACAGCTGCCTCTGTATCTTCCTCCACCTGCTCAGGGATCCCTGAAATAACTAGAATATCTCTCATGCTACGAGCCTGTAGATCTAGGACTAATTCTTTCATGTTTTTATTTTCCACTGATGCTCGGCTTACTCCTTTGGTAAGGGTTTTCACTGAGTCTCTGAGGGTGTTGTTCTCAGTAGCAAAAGCTCCTGCCTGCTTTTGACTATATTCCAAACTTTCTTTTAAAGATTGAAACTCACGGTGAAGAACTTCCAGCAGGGAGAGGCTGGATAACTTACCTTCGATGGAGATTAAGATATCCGTTGTATCGCTGCCAGTTGGAGAAACTGGACTGGTCGCTTTGGGGAATCCGCTGTGTGAACTCTGTTGCAACTAGAGCCGGTTTTGGAAGCCATCGCTGCAGTGTTTTTGGATTTCCCCATTACGATCTTCTGGAAGCTTTCTTCAAAGAAATCCGTCGGGCTGGTGAGATCTTCTTTGCTGTGATGCAGAGTGACTGGGTTGGTGTGGTTTGGAATATCAAATTTTTTTTTTCTCCCCATTGTTAGCGTAGGGCATTTGTTTGTTTGTTTCAGGAGCGCATGTTGATCCTGCCAAGTCTCGCTGAGTCTTGCATTACAGCATTCTCCGACAATCAAACAAAGGGAAACTTTCACAGATGATGAGCTGTTGTGTTCCTTCTGCTTATATCAGACAATGATAAAACTGTACTTCAGTGTTTAAAAACAACTTAAAATAAAACACACAACAACCTTTTAAAACCCAAAAACCATTTAACATGTTTCACTTGGTTATGCTTAATAAAAATGTGTTTTTTTTTTTCTTTTTTTCATGTATCTTTAGACTTTCCTCTGCGAGCGAACAGTGAAAATGTGTCAGACTTTAAAGGGTTAAATTTCCACTGGGTGGAGCTCCTACTGGTGATCCAATCAGATCATTCTGCCTACACCTGTCTCCACCTACTGATTAGCATTCAGTGCAACTAGTGTAACTAGTGACAGTTTAGATCTTCAGTTGTCAACTAGTAAGCATTTATTGTCTATTCAAATAACTAGTAAATCAAACCATGCTTTTAACTAGTTAACTAGTAAACATGGTGCACCTCTAGTAGTTTTAGTTTTTCCTTCACTTTTGTAACAAGTAGACAATTTGGATTTTACTGGTTAACAAGTAAACATTTTTGTCACAACAAATAACTAGTAAGACCAAATAGGCTTTATCAAGTTAACTAGTAAGCATTTTAACATCTACTAGTTGACAAGTAAACACTTACGTCTTTACTGATTATCATGCCTACTAGTTAACTAACCCAGAAAAATATAAGTTTCTAGTTAACAAGTAAGCTGAATTTTGCTTGACCTGTGCATGTTAGTTTTTGTATCTTACTAGTTAACAAGTATGGCATACTAAGTAAATACTTCGGCTCATGGAGCTTTGTTTCACTAGTGAAGATTCTCTTGTAACTAGTTGAACAAAGTGTCACTAGTTGTTGAAAAATTGTTACTAGTTGGATTTTAAATTCTACTAGTCTATTAAAAATGCCTATATGTTAACTAGTTTCTGCATAATGCAAACTAGTGAAGGAAGCTGATGTCCCACATCAAGGATATGGAATAAATGCTCAAACGGCTTGCCATACTCTGTTTCCAGGTGTCCAGTCTGGATTTGTCACTCTGCCTCGCCTTCCTCAACTTGAAAGGCAGTTTCAAGATGGAGACTTCTGTAGAGGGTCTCCAACAGACAACGGTGGTGTCACACTGACTCGCTTCGACTCTCTCGCTTCGTTCACGGTGGATTTAGGTCCTTCTCTTATGACCGAGGTGTTGAGCTTGATTGACAGCACCAGCTCCCTCCAAATATCCAATCACAGCCAGGCTGCAGAGAGGGAAGAGGAAGGAGGGGAGGATAAAGATGATGACAGCTCTCTAACCAAGACGCCTGTGCAGACACCTGGAGTCTCGTCACCCAACTTGTCCGTGTTCAGCGGGTCATCCAGTCACAACGTAAGCAGCAGAGATAGTTCTAACCGGACAAAGCAAGAGGAGGACGGCAGGTCTGTGAGGATGCCCGATGCGTCCAGCATGTCTCCTCACAGAGAGGAACCTGTGATGGAGGCAGAAAGGTTCCAGAGGGCAGCTGACATGCTGGCTCGTCATTACGGTGGAGGGACCTTCACAAAGGCAACGAGGATGAGCAGCAACGGCGCCTCTTCGGCTTTTTACAAAGGCCACAAAACACCATATGCCTTTCCAGATGAGGAGGAAGAGATCAAAGTGTTGATGTTAATACTCAAACACTAACTCATGAACATTGTTCCTGATCCTGCCGCTGGTCAGTCCTTCATGTAAACATTCTTCATTCAGTAACAGGTACACATGGACAAGGCAGGGACAAGAAGTTTCTATGAAGTTTGGTTTCTATCTGGACCTGAAAACTCCACCATGCTGTGCTACAGCGTGATTACACAGTTTATTTATTGGACATATTTTCAGACTGTTGACATTAAGACTACGTAACCATAATGTTCACATGAAACGTGTTTGAAACTGCATTTGGAAGATAGCTTCATATTAATACATTACTACATTTTTTACCATTATGTACATTTGTAATATTGATCCAAAGAAGGACTATGTCATAATCTCCCAACCCAAGCTGAGAAGTGCAAAACACATTTAAATTAAAAAAACAAAAACAAAACAAAACAAAACAAAAAAACACATTAACAAATTCAAAAACAAAACTGCATTTAGAAGACAAATTTAAATTTCATAAAACACATTTTTAAGTTTGAAAACAAACTTGTCCTGCGTGTAACTGAACTACAAATCATTAGTTTGAACTTTCACGTCACTTTGGATATTTATTCTTTTATTAATTTGTTCTTTAGGAGTTGTATTTGTATTTTGGCTCGTGCAGATTTGTGTTTACTTGTGTACATGAGTTTAATATTTTGTAAATTTGTTTCCTAAAATGTGAATATTTTTTAAAATTTGCAAATGTGCTTTATAAAAAATAAATTTGTTTTCAAAATGTGTGTTTTTTAAATGTAATTTTGTTTTCAACTTTTTAAAATGTTTTTTAAAATGTAAATGTGTTTTGTTTCTCAGGAACCGTACTAACCTGTATAATGTTCAAATATATGTTAGATTTATTTCTAAAAAGATTTAATCCTACACTATGTAGTGGTGTATTACATTAACACGGCTATTGTATTTGTACACTTTCTCTGGTTTCTCATATATTAATAAAATAAATAATTTCTCATTTCCTGGCTTAATATGAGCATAACATGTCAGTGGTAATTCTTTTTCAATAGCTACTGCAGCTCATCAGTCCCAAGAGTTGTGTAAAATGTACAAACAAAATGCAGTGATGTGTAAATCTCTGTAACCCCTATTTTATTTCCAATAGAACATAAACAACACTAGATGTTAAAATTTTACCATTTAATGGAAAATATTGTCTCGTTTTGATTTATTTTTAGTTTTTTAACCTGTCTTGTCCAGCATCATAGAAAGCTGAATGATAGCCTGGTTGCTGTGTTGTGCTGGGGGGTTTATGGATATAAGGCTCCTCTTGATAATCTGATTCATTTATTTATTTACTGTTATTTATTTACTTTGAATTATGGCAGAAGAGAGCCCTGGCCAGAGCTCCCTGCGGTCAGGATTGGCAGCCACTGACCCCACCAGGCACCCAAGAGCCCAGAGGCACCCCCATGTGTAATATTATGTAAGTAATAACCAGGCAACATCCTGGTAGTAACACTGGGTACATCAAGGTAACAATAGAATATAACTGAAGTTACAGGGTAATAAGGAGCATGTAAGCTACAGTAATGAGAGACAAACAAATTTAACAATAAAGTGAAAGTATTTGGTAGTAGTATGGTAATATTATGGTAATTATGTGGTAACTGCCTGGAAATGCCTACAAAATGTTTAGACAAGGCAAGTTTATTTGTAAAGAACTATTCAACGACGGTGATTCAAAGTACTTTACAGATAATAAGAAACATAATTTAACATTTAAAAAAGAGAAAGAACAAGAAAGAACATGATAAAAACAGTTTTAAAATAAGGACAAGTTTATTAATTCCAGATTAAAAGAAACAGATGCAGATTTGAACTTTTAAATAAAAACTACTGAAATGCAGCAGAGAACAGGAGAGTCTTTAACCTGGATTCAAATAAACTGAGGGTTTCAGCTGATCTGAGGCTTTCTGGGAGTTTTTTCAGACATGTGGAGCATAGAAGCTGAATGCAGCTTCTCCGTGTCTGGTTCTGGCTCTGGGAACTGATAAGAGACCAGATCCAGGTGACCTGAAGGGTCTGGAAGGTTCATACTGGGTCAAGAGGTATCTGATGTATTTTGGTCCTAAACCATTCAGAGCTTTATAGACCAGCAGCAGAACTTTAAAGTCTATTCTCTGACGAACAAGCAGCCAGTGTCAAAACCTCAGAGTTGGACTGATGTGGTTCATTTTCTTGGTCTTAATGAGGACTTGAGCAGCAGAGTTCTGAACAAGCTTCCGGGATCTAATTGAGTTTTTAGGTAGACCTGTAAAAGCACTGTTACAATAATCAAGCCGACTAAAGATGAAAACATGGACTCTCAACATAAAACCTTGCATGGTGGTCATATTGAGTTTGTGGCTCAGTATAAGTATTTAGGTATTTTAATTGGTGAACATTTAACTTTTAGATTACATATCGAAACCTTGTCAAGAAACTTAAGCTTAAGCTGGGCTTTTATTATAGCAATAAATCTTGTTTCTCCTATCTTACCAGAAAAAAAACTGGTTCTTCCTTTGATGGACTATGGAGACCTGCTGTATGTGCATGGCTCTGTGCAGTCCTTGTGCTTTCTGGACAGTGTGTACTACAGTGCCTTAAGGTTTATTATACAGGCTGCAAAGCTCTCATTAACCACTGCACCCTTTATGCCAGAATTCAGTGGCCTTCCCTATGCGGATGTAGACTTTCACATGGGTACTATTTTATCTATAGTTCCCAAAGCTCGCTTTTAAATTCTCTGCCCCTGCAACCTGGAACAGCTTATAAACTGACTTAAAACTGTAGGAATTGATTTCACTGAGAGCTTTTAAAAATGTGTTGGGAGGCCGACTCAATAGGTTACTGTAACTGCTTGTCCAGCTAACTATGCTTTCTGTATTCTGTTGCCCTCTTAGTTTTATATTTAATATGTTTTATACTGTATGTTTTATGTTGTTTGTTTTTGATTAGTTGTTTTACTGTCTGTAATGTAATTTTGGACTACAGCTGTCTTGGCCAGGGCTCCCTTACATAGAGATTTTGTAATCTCAGTCGGAATTCCCTGTAAAATAAAGGTTAATTAAAAGATAAAATAAAATAAAAAGAATAAATAAAAACAAGTCAACAAGTCCCGCTGAGACATCAGATCTTTTACCCTTGGGGTAAATTTTTTAGGTCTGAGTCCATGTCTACACCCAGATTTCTGGTTTGTTTAGTGGTTTTTAGGTGTTTAGACACGTAGATTCGTGACATTATTGCAGAAAAAGTTGTGTTAACTGTGTATAACAAAAGTTAGGTGGGACTGGTGCTACACCTGAGTCAGAGTTTTCCATTTTTAAACTCATTTTCATATACGCAAGGCTGTTGATCAAATAACTGCCAGTATTGTGATCCTTGTATTTTTATTCTTTTTCTGTCATTGTTTCTGTTTGGAGGAATGCAAGTTGGTGAAACTTGGATGAGAAGACTAAGATGATCAGAAATTAAATTTAGCTTGCAGACTACATGATGAAGGACTGCTGGCCCTAATGCAGACATATTTCAGACTTAGTACCATTCCGTGTGATTATTGGAGGCCAAACTACAGACTAACATTAACAAGTCAATCACAAGAGTTTCATGTTCATCAGGCTACAGGAGAACATACACAGAATATTGAGATCCTGGAAGAAATTTAAGCAGAATGACACAGAAACATATAATTGATTATTTTGCAGCCCTGATTCGTGGTTATTACATAGAAAATATCCAATCATTATTAGTTTATTATGAAATTAAGTCACTATAATAACTTTATATATATATATATATGTATATAGAAAGAGAGAGAGAGAGACTTTTTCTAGACATTTCCAGACAGTTACCACATAATTACCACATAACAAATTATCAAGAGGCTGAAACAATTGTTGATTATGTTGCAGAGAAAATTTATTCAGGTAAGGAACATGAATTTTCAAATATGGACATTAACAGTTCAAAGAAATGCTCCATGTTCTTTTATAAATTCTTAGAGCAAAACAATAAGAAATTAAAAATGTCAAAACTGCAAAAAGTAATAATATTAAAATGAAATAAACCACACATGACATGGTCTATAAGTTCAACATTTTACATCTTTCCACTGTTTCTCAAACATCCAAAGAAGAAATTGCAAGAATTTGTTTAAAAAAGTTTTCAGACACATTAAAGTTGTTTTCACACATTACAAAGATAAAACGTAAAACATATAAGGTTCATGTCATTAATGTTTGGTCAATAATGTAAGGTAAAAAAAACAAACAACAACAAAAAAATAGAAATCTTGATATTATTTATGAACACCATGTCATGCATCTCTATAATATTGAAAAAGATAAAAATGTTTAGTTGAAAAACAACCTTTAAAAGACCAAATATATTAGATGTATTTTAAAACTAAATAAAAGATTATAAAATTGTTCTCTCTTTTAAATCTTTTTATGTAATCTTCTCATCACAGTGTTTCTAACTTTTATAATATTTTATTTTATAAAGATTTAGTATATTGATCAATTAGATATGTTGCCACTGATTGCACTCCATCACTTTATCCAGTGGGAGGCGGCTCATCTCCGTAGTGACGGTTTCAAGACCTTTCTCTAACTTTTCTTTAAGAAAGTCAAAATTGTTGATGTCTCTGAAGTTTTGACAAAAAATGGTATCAAGTGTCAGCTTGTTGTTCAGTGAGGAGGAAAGCACCTTTACCCACATGTCTATGTTTCCTTCCTGCTTCTTCACTTTGTCTGTTGCTTCAAATAAAGCTTGTTTAATGAGCTTATTGATGTCATCTACATTCTTCTTGAGTATTTTCAGTGCTTTTTCCTTCTGCTTTGTAAAGATGTATTTCTTCACTTCTTCTTTTATAAAAGCCTCTACTTGCTTCCTTGGATTTTTGATGTAGGTTTTGTATTTAGATTAGATTAGATTAAACTTTATTGATCCCATGGACGGGGGAATTCACTTATTACAGCAGCAAAGCAGAGAAAGTGAAAAAAGAAGTCTTCTTTCTCTGCAAGTGACACCAACACATGTTTCTCCAGGTTCATCTGTTCCCATTGAATGCTGGGAGACTGCATCTCATTTCTCCAGCGAGATCAACTGCATTCTGATCAATGACGGCTTCAACAGCTGAAACCTTCAGTCTTTCACATATAATATTCTCCAAACACCACAGCAGATGAGCTTCCCTTGCAGTAGCTTTTGAAAATGTTGTAATATTCCTTCTTCTTGCTGTTCAAATAGGTGAGGGCATCATTGTTCTCTTTGTACATCTTGTGTGACTGTAAAAGCCAACTTGTTGCTCTGTCTAAAACATACAGTAAGAGATCAACTGTAAACTCCTTCTGGAAGATATACTTTCGCTCGGATTCAAATTCCGTCACTTTCTTTTGAACATGTTTGGCCACTTCTTGTAGATAAGTTGAAGTGTAGCCTTGTGTTGCTACAGGTTTGGTCTGAATGACCTTCAGTGATTCCTGTTCCACTTTGTTGATGAAGAATCTGATTACTTCCTGGTCATCATGGTTTAAAAGACTCACTTTTAAAAAGGTTTTGTTTTGAACATAATCCCATGCATTTGCCACTTTTGATTTCTTCATTAAGGTTATATAACCAAAGTAATTCCCAACTTCTGGCAGATTTCTGTATCTCCCACTGATTTTTGACTCATTGATGAGATCCCATTCAATCCCAAGGGCTTGAAGGACATTAAACTGATCTTCTTCCAGGTTGATGTCCTTAATGGGTGTCATATCTGAAGTTAGTTCAGCTACCCAGTTACTCCAAACAGAGTCAAACTGCGCTTTGAGCTCTTCCTCATTTTCTACGACATCTTTTAACTGGTGCGCGAGCTCTTTGCTCTTTTGCAGCAGTTTGTTCTCAAACTCTGTCTTCTTGCTGTCAAGCTTTTTTCGAGCATTCTGCTGCTGGATAACTTCATCCAACTTTCTTTTCACTTCTCTAATGTGCTCCTCATGAAACTCTTTAATTTTGTTTTCAAACTGGCCCCGCCACTGAACCAACATTTCTTTGTCTCTGTCATCCTCAAAGTAAGCTGCCATTTGTTTTTTTAATTCTTCATATGTTTTGTTCATTTCTTTAGAAAGATAGCTGTTCTCAATCTTGTCGAGCTGTCCCTTTACAATTCTAAGATGAAGCTGGTTTTTATATTTCAGCATCTCACTCCTGAGGGTCCAGGTCCAGTTACCGTACTGGACCTCAAGTTTTCTGTATGCTGCAATTTCTTGAGTGTTTTTGAAGCTAAACACAAAGTGTTCATTCATCAGTGCGTTCCACAGATCCTGGATTTTGCTGCTGAAATGTGACAGAAGGATTCCTGTAGACTTTGAAGCTTTAGACAGGATGATGTTCTTCAGCTCTTGGACACTCTCACTATAACCAGGATTTGGAGGCGCCATTGGTGGACTTCCCTCCCATAACTGGGCGAAGTATTTCACATCCTTCTGCACATCAAATGCAATGACATCATTGAAACACTCAACGTCACACACCTCTTCCTCTGCAGCTAGTTGAGCCATCTTGTCCAGTTTTTCTTGCAACCGTCTCTTTCCGTCCATGTTTTTCTCTACAGCTGCAACATCTGTGACATTCTGGTGAACAAACACACAACTTGGGGAGAGCTTAACTTTCTTCATCCTCATGATGGCCTGAACAACAATCTGCAGGACATCTTGCATGTCAGCTGGATTCTCACCAAAGATGTTGATCAATGTCATGTTTCCCACACCAACAATAAATGTTGCCAGCTCATTGTCATGATGAAGACAGGTGTTACCGGCCAACTCAAGAGCATGCAGTCCTTCAGTGTCCACAACCAGAACATAGTTAAACTTGTAGTCATTCTTGATTTCATCAGAAAGTTTGACCAGCTGCATGTAGGCGCCCTTGGTGCACCTGCCAGCACTCACTGTAAACTGCAATCCAAACATGGCATTCAGCATTGTTGATTTCCCACTGCTTTGTACGCCCAACACTGACAACACAAACACTCTCTGGTCACCCAGTTTGTTGATGACTTCCTGTAAAAGACTAGAGATCCATGTTAATGGAACATGACCTGCATCACCGTCCATCAGCTCCATGGGGTATCCTGATATCATCAGATCTGCTGCCAGCTCAGGGTATTTAACCCAGTCAGTGTGTCGGCTTCCTGTTTGTTTCTTCTGAGACTTATGGGCTTCGTAGATCTGTCCCATTTCTCTGAAGATGTGCTCCAAGCCAAAAGTTGCTGACTGCAGCTTTTTTGATAAATGTTCAAGTTCAGCTTGTTTTTCTTTTAACGCTGCAGATTTATCGTGTTTCTTCTTCAGATCCAAGACCTCAGACCACGTTTCATCATAGTTTTGGAGAATTGAAGAGAGATTATCAGTGGAGAGGCCATCTATTAGGATCTGAGTCCACTTCAGGAAATATTCTTTGTCTTTAGATGGTAGATTCAGGAGGCTTTTAGTGAATGACTCAATCAGTTCACTACAGGAAGCATCACATTGTTTCTGTCGTATTTCCATCAGTTGTTTTCCCTTCTGTTCTTTTTCTTTCTCAATGTTTCCTTTGAGGTGATACAGCTCTTTGTTTATTCTGCACCAGTTGTACCAAAGTTGGCCTTGACAAGGGAGAAATTTCTCTTTGATCTTAGAAATATCCATCCCCTCAATCATTTTCACCATTACCATGGCAGCAGATTTCCCTTTTTGGCAGACTGAGTCATTTTCATCCACTCTGATCCCAGAGACCTCGGCCAGAGATTCAAGCTGGAAGGTTGTATGTGGTCCAGATAAAATCTTTCCAATAATCCCTTTCAGCTCTTCACAAACATCTGACTGGCTTCTGTCCTTCAAACCCAGTTTGTATTTTCCTGGTTTTGCCCGAACTGCACCACAGTCACTATCAGCGATGAGACAAATCAGAGGTTTTGTGGACTTTAGAAGGGATGAAACAACTGTATAACTTTTTTCACTTTTCTCCAGAGTTGGCAGCAGAAGAACAATGACTGAAGATTTTTCAGTCAGTATTTCACGCTGTTTTTCAATCAACAGAGAATCACCATGAAGATTACAGAAGGCAACGCAGTCAGTGAAGGAATCATTGGGTTTTTCAGCAGGACAGTACCAGGTAATCTCTGCCACACCATCCATCAAATGACGAGATTTGGTGCTACCTGGACAGTTTCTGTGGAAGAAGGTGCTGTGACGGTTGTTGATCAAAGTGTTCATCAGCTGAGATTTAGACAGAGACAGTGAACCCAGACGGAAAAATGACACCAAGGGTGTCTCAGCTTTGCAGACTGGCATGCTCTTCATGGTAACAGTGACAAATTTTTCCTTTTTGTCAGTTTTCTTCCATGTTTTGGTTATTTTTCTGAATGTCCACAGAGGACACTCAATATCCATTGATACAGGATCAGGAACAAGCAAAGGTAGGGCATACTGACACTGTGACAACTTTGTGATCATGTCCTGCTTAAGGAAGCTGTCTGAGCAGTAAAATACTGCCATTTGGACATCCATTGGGTGCACATGAGCCATTTTTGATTGATCAAGATCTAGGATGATGCGATAAAGAGCATCTAAGTCACTGTCATCAGTATAAACACCGTCAGACTTGCCCTGGTGTAAAGGGATGTATCTGGCTCTGTAATCTAACATCATTAACCTCTGGAGAAATGTTTGAGCTAAATCTTTCTCACAGGTTTCATTGCTGTGTTTCACAGGTGGACGTATTTTTAAAAAGTCTGCTGGTGACATCTTTTGTTGATAACTGTCCTGAAGGTGAAGTATGTCAAACAGTATCTCTGTTTCTTCTGGAAGTTTTTTCTTGTTTTGTTCTTCTGTAAGAATCACTGACTGCTGTAAATGATGAAAAAATAATAATTTAGTATTTCAGAAAAAGAGGAATAATATTGCTTCCCACTGTTTCCTGTAAAATATATAAATATCTTACCTTATTTCCACTTAGATCCATTTCACAAGTACCTGTAGAAGATCATCAGAACATAAAAGTTATGGACATTTTTAAACTAAAAGTAAATGTGTGCAGAGTTACTCAGTCAAAGGGTTTTTCATTATTTGGACTTGTTTTTGGACATGTGTAAAATTGTGTGTTAAATGAAAAAACAAAGACAGAACTGCTTCAATCAAAAAGCAAAATGACTCCATTAAATCATCAAACATCTGGTGTTTTATCTTATCAGGCCTGATGAGTTAAAACACCAGGTAAAGATAAAACAACAAACATCTTCTACCTTAACTTTTGTCTGAAAGAAGAAACCTTTAATATATTCAAACAATCTAATCTATCAAACTGCTTTCTGTCAGGTGTGTGTTTCTGAACAACAAAACTAAACCACATCTAACTTCATTTTTCCACATTTTCCCTTAATAAAATCCACAAGCTAAATGTAAAGTAAACTCATCACTTTTCTCTGTTTATGTTACATGAAGATGTTAAAACGCATCCATGAGTACTGGCTGCGAGGTGAACACACAATTATTACACACACAACATGAAATGCTCTCTTTATTCTCACTGAGAAGACAGCACAGTCTCAGATGATCATATTAATTACGAACAAGACACTTGATATTTCTAAATGTGTGATTTAATCTTAACTCATTTAATATCTTCCTCGTGTATTCCCGTCTCTGTGGGATTACAGCTCAGCATTAATTAGTACGTGATCAGACTAGCTAAGCTGCTGAAATTCAGATCTGTGCACCTCTGGCCTTGTCTGTGTCCACCTTGTTACCCATAGCTGTGGATGATGTGACACTGCTCTTAGTTTCCACATTTTCTAAAATGTGTTGGCAGGATGTTTATCTGATGATAGAGGCTCCGTCATCTTTGAAGCTTCTCTTGTGGCTGCAGTACTCTTTCTACAATTGATATTGGACTATTCTTTATTTCATTACAGCCGTGGTGTGATGATCCGATCCTGCTGCATTTGTGTGTCTGTGACTGAGAGGCCATTCAGAGTGGCTAACTGCTGTACTTTTATCTTTTTTAAATTAGGAAATATCTGGTTTAGTTTTGGCGTTTAGGTCTAGGCCATCGGAGTTCAAATGCGTCTTGAGAGTTTACAGGAACACATTAATGTGGATAATATACATATATGCATGACATATTGTGTAAAAGTCCCAATAAGGGGATAACTAGTAAGTAACACATAGACATCAGCTTTCCTTGACTCCTGCATGTGGTGAGGAAGTGAAGTCCCACATTCCCCTTGTTGGCATCCTCTGGTTACTGTTTTAATTTCCACTGATTTTAACTCAAACACATAAAATCTTACAAATCAAACCTTTAATGAACAATTGCACATAAAATGTGACCTAATAAGTTAAGTCTATCTCCAATTTAAGTTTTAAACAATTCAATTCTTCACATATAAAGTGTGATTGCAAAAATATTTGAAAAGTAACTCGGTCCTAATATGGGACATGTAGACGTTAGTCTGATGTTTTCTTTGTTCCAGAGAGATATGTACAGTACAAAGAGGGAAAACAGTGCTAGATGGACTCCAGTTCATACCACAGTGGTTACAACAAGATACAGCTGGTAATGGTGTTATATTTAGTCAATTAAGGACAAAACATTAAAAAAGGCATTTAATAGCATAAAGTATAATGACATGCAAAAATGTATGTGGACGTTATTTTGGATTTGGAAGAACTTAGTCAGATTGTTCATGACAAAGAGATTTATGAAATGGTGCTGCCATTAGGCACAAATGTAGGAGGGTCATATACATTAAATAAATAAGCATATGTTCCAGCTCATGTTCAGCCAATAGGAGGATCCTGTGTAGATGTTGGATGTGACTTAATTTAAACGTGGGGTTAAGGGGTAACAAAAGAAAGTAAAGAGTTGGAAATTCATTCTGTAAATTATAGCAAGCAGATATTTTTGGCTCCCAGAAGAATCGTAGTCAGATGGTAGAACGTCACTACCGGTAAGTAAAACACGTCAATGTTCCATTTGAGTCAACACTTATAGTGTGTGTACTACAGAAGAAAGTACTTAGTGTGCACAACACACTACATTCTAGTGCACTCACGTAATGAGACACACACTCTCTCTCTCCTCCTCTAGCTCGACCTTTAAGGGGCCATGCTGGGACTGTAAACAGCACCATGTCTCTGTGCCACATAACTATTGTCAAAACAAAAACGGTCAACCTTTTAAAGGAAGCTGTTGACTTTGTGCACCATTTCAACTAATTGATTAGTCATACACACCCCTAACAGAGGCATGTATAGAGTGTATATAACTGCAAATCTTGTAAACAGGATAATAACCAACATGCCAACAACAAGCCCAGAAAAGACAGAGTTGCTGAACAACTACGGAACAACGTTTCTTTCTTCTTTTCATTTGTTTGTGCTGTAAATTGTTTAACAGACAGATATTTTCTTTGTCTGCCTCCATGAGCTCTCGAAGGCAGTGCACCATGTCAGCCGCCATTGTTTTTGTAAAACAGAAAATATTTGCCAGAAATGAAGCGAACCATCGAAGAAACTCCACCCTGTGTAGAAACTAGAACCTGTGGATTTACTAGCTGAAACCACTGATAGATCACTTCTTTAACTCAAAAGCAATAAAAGTAAACATGTCGAGAAATAAATGAAGATGTCAATATTAGACATTAGTAAATAAACACCTTACATTAACTAAATAAGTTTCTCACTGCAACGTAAGCATTTAGATTTTTTTATTTGTTTATTTTTGTACTAAGTTTTTATTCAATTTACAATTAAATCTCTCTCTCTAGTAGTAGTAGTAGTATTCATAATAGTAGTATTGTAATAATGTGTTTATATTTGTCTGATTGTGTGAGCTATTTATTTTAAATTAAAATCTTCTTTAAAATTTTACCTTTAGAAACGTTAATTCTTGATTTGCTGTCATGATAGATCATATAGTAACAGATTGCAATGATTTTTATAATGAAGCTCTAATGATTTGACCATTTTATTATTAAAAAAGTATATTTAAAGGATTGATGGTTTTTATGTATTTTGACATTTTCTGGCTTTGTTAAAAAATGACAAAAGTTCAGTTTATAATAAAATCTTACCTGTTTTCGTTCTTTCTGTTTGGAGGAAATGGTGGTGCTGCATTTTCAGCTCTTGGTTCACTGCAAACATCTGTCTCTTATCAAGTTTTGGGTTGTTTTCAGAGACCATGGCATCTACTTTCTTCAAAAGACCTTTTATCTCATCTAAATCCATCATACTTCTTCTACATGTGTAGTATCTTTGTTCAACAAAACTGTGATTAGCTTTCAGGTCTGCAAGTGCCCTCTCACATTTGCCATCCGACTTATGAGTCAGGACTGTCATAACATAAGAAAGACATTCTTTCCCAAAAGTTCTTTCTAACCACTCTATTCCTGATCTGTAATGGATGCTGTGCTGGCCATTTGGTATCAGCAGGATAAAGGCATGAACTGCCTGATTTAATGGGATTTTGTCAACATTTGGCAGACCAAGCATGTTAATGACACAGATTTGTCGACCACAAAGATCATACAGTTTGTCTGAAAACTGTTTCGCGTTTTTTTGTTCATCATGATCAAGCAGGAAGTTCTCTGATCCAATCTCGATGCAGGTTGGGTCACCAGTTAATCCAAGTGTGAGTTCAGCCATCACTGAAAAAGATAATTGTGATTATTGTGACTGAAAAAATATCTATAATTTGTAAATAATGTATAATATTCCAAAATATTACCTCTGTGACTGTGTGCTGCTGATGTAGATGGTTTCATCCTCTCCCTCTATGCTTTTGTCATTCTTCTCTGAGAGCTGAGTGTTAAGAGGATCACACAAAAAAAACATAAGATGTTAAAACATAATCCAGGTAGATTTATTAGAGACAGAGGGTATGGCCAAAGTGTCCATTTTTCTCAGTAACTTTCCTGAGTTAAATGACCTAGAAGTATCTAAGCAGCAGCATAATAATCACTGTTTCAATATTCCAATTATTAAGGAAAGGAGCTCCAATGTTTTCTTCATTATTTGTGCCTTCTTCTTTCATTACTTAATTATCCAATTTGATCATAAATTAATAAATGATATTGCATCTTTAGATACTAAGACATTATGCAGCATTTTTGTAACACTGATAGAATCGCATTAGTTGGAATATAAAACACTGATCAGAGAAAATGAATTATGCAAATCTGTCATTTAATTTCTACAAACCCACATCAAAGCTGAGTTTATATGTAATGGGATTCTCGTTGAGGTGAGGTTGTCTTTTCCTAAATCTTTTGCAAAGGTCTCCTGCCTAATTTCCTTAACCTGCTGACATTTTCCATAAAGATAAAGAAAAAAACTCAGGAAAATGTTATAACTATTTAACTATAACTAACTACTGCAGAACATGATTAATGAAATAGAGCAAGATAAAACACCATCACATCTGTGTGGTGAAATTATGATTTAATGATTTCTGGCACAAAGAAGAAATATCCCACCTTACTGTCAGCTGTACGTTCCTCCAGCTGAACTGCATTGTCATGAAAGAGAGAATACAGGATCAACTTATGGAACAATCTCACCATCAAGTCATACTTCTTTCTAATGAAGTTTTATTTTCAAATAAATGAATTAACTTCATCATTTGTCTCAGAGGAAACAGATTTGGTTTCAGACTCTCCCTTCCCTCTTCTTGTTGGGTTGTCTTTGTTCTCCTCCATCTTATCTGCTCTTCATCTTTACAGCCACAAGATGAAGCTGATTATAAAAATGTTGTAATACTTCCTCACTAAAAACACAGATCGTCATCCAAAGTGCTTTGTGGATAGTTGGAGGAATTCTGAAATTTTAATGTTTCATTTTGTTTTCCAGAATTAATGCAAAGTAACTTAAAATCCGTATTAAAATGGGCTTTTTTATGTTTTTTTTATATCTTCCTGCTTTATGTAACATGACCTGAAGGGGCGCTTTAAAGCTTCTCATACAAAATACAGCATTTATGAGGCATTCAGGGTCCCATTTCTAATATCTACAACATGTTCAGATAAAGTGGAATTAAAATCTCTGTGTTTGTCTAAAGATTATTGCATGGTTTAAAGCATTTTAATTAACAGTCTATAGAGGAAGTTACCGGGTTACGTTCACCAACTTCTAGTGACACACCCGATTTGGCTGTCAGACAAGGAAGTATAAAATATTTAAGGAAGTGGAAAAAGTTGTGTGTATGCAGGGAAAACTACAAAAGCAATCCAGATCCAGATGTTTTATTCTGTTAGAACCATTTCATGCATGATGCAAAGTTTAAAATGTTTTTTTTTTGTACTGAAAAATCACATAAGTTCACTTTAAGTGAACAGATGAATTTGTGAAGCAAATATGTGTCCAAATATTTTTGAAAAATCACTTTAATCCAAATTAGCACAAGACTTAAAGTGAAATTTTAATTCAGAATATAAAACTGCACAAACTCAGATTTTAAATCAAAAACACTGTTTGCATGAACTCACCTTTAGTTGTATTGGCTCCGTTTGTTTGTTTAGCTCTCACTGTCCTGACTCCACAGTCCCTGTTAGTGACTGCATGTAATCTCAGATCAGAGGCTTGTTTGTTTCAAAATATCTGTTTTTCATGTACTCCGCCCATGTTCTTCAATTGGCTGTGAAGTCTGCAGGTGTATTCTTTTGTTTCAAAATGAGAAAAGTGAAAGGGAAAGAAAAAGAGCTCTGTTTCTTGGAAACCATGTGACAACAGCTTACATTCAGGGGCGGACTTACCATTAGGCAAAACTAGGCGGTTGCCTAGGGCCCCAAGTTCCTGAGGGCCCATAAAACTCCTCATACACTTATGGTTCATACAGTTATTACTTATTTACCAACATTAATTATGTTTTTGAATAAAATCCTTTAGCTAAAATGGCAGCAGAATGCTTATTGTATTATGTGTGTCTCAGGACCCCCCCCATTACCACTACATTGGTTCAGTCCATCTGACTGCGCATGTGCAGAAAGGATCCGGGAAGGCAGCAGCAAAACATAAAAATAAACGGCTGGAAGAGGCAAGACGAGGAGAGAAGTAGAGATGTGATTTATGGCACTTTGAAGGGAGCTGGATCTTGAGGAGCCGTTCCTTTCAAAGAGCCGTTCAAAAGACTGGCTCGTTCTCACAATATCTTACAAAATTTCACAATATATAAGAATGACAAACAATCAAAATAAATATTGTTGCAAATATTTTATAAGCATTTTGATTCATTTACTCATTTATTATTCATTTACTCATTTAAGCATTCTTATTCATTTATTCATTTACATTTTATCCTTAGATTTTAGTAACATGCATTAGGCTCTGCTTTTAATTAATAGAACTACAGCTTAATTGTTATCATTGCTTTGCAGGTTACAGATAGTGTATTCACATAAACTCATATAGGGTTACTGAGTTCAATACTGAGAAAAGAGCTAAGAACCAGCGGCCTTGACAATGTTCTGGATGGCCACTAGGGAGTAAATCGTAAATATTTTTGTATCTCTTTGCTTATCTATTCACTCCTAGCAGAACGGAATTTCCCAGTAACTCAGAAATCATTAAAAGAATAGCCTTTGTGTGAATATTGTGAGAAAAAGTACAAGGGAGTCAGTAGAAAGGCAGAAAAAGATAGTGAAGCAGAGCATAGTATCTTTTTCCTTTCAGCTCTGACGCACCTCAGAAGGAGGACCTGGAGGAATCAAATTCCCGGAAGAAGGAAGGACCACCTTGCAAAATACACATTCACATGAAGGCTCACCACATGCACGCACATAGCCACAATGCTTTGTATCACTATAAATGAGGAGGATAATTTAGTTAGGCGGGTCTTTTGGCTGAACCGAAGGTTCCCGACACTTCGTGTATTAGTGATCAGAAGCTAAGCTAACAGGCCTCCTTCTCGAGAAGATATGTATTGTTTTCTTATTACTGGCTTAACAAAGAATTGTCAATTCTACTCAAACTCTGGTGTTTTTGCCTTCTTTTAAAAAATGTGGATTTTTGAACACTCTTCCTTCTGATGATTGATTTACAGGTGGTGAACAAATCTTTTAAAGCCAACAAAGAATATTTTAAAACTTCAATTGGTGACCCACGACGTGATCCACTAAGAACGGCAACGGAGAGCATCCAGAGCAGGATTCGGGTTGTCTGAGTCTGGGCCCACCACAACAAAGGTAAGCAGTAACCTATTGTACTTATATGTACTGAATACTGCAGATTGATTTTAACCAAATTTATCAGACATCCTGAACCCTCACTCTGGTGAGTAAAAAGCCAGTCTGTAGGAAAGCAATTCATTATATGTTAAAAAGTTAAAGGGTATTTCAGTCCCTTTAAGGATAGGGGTGCCAGTCCCCTACAAGTAAACAGGGTTTCAGTCCCTGTAAAAGTGAGGTGCCAGTCCTCACCGCAGGAGGTTAGAGTCCTCCTGTGAGTAAAAAGGGTTCCAGTCCCTTTTTTGTTTTGGGGTACCCCGTTGTATGTTTTATGTTTGTCTAATGTCTTATGAATAATAATTTATAAATATAAATTTAAATATTAAGATAAATATATAATTACAACAATAATAGTGGGGAAGAAAATATATATATATATATATAAATAAATTGTATGTAGAGCAAACTGTGGTGGCTTTGATACACAGAACATAGAGCAACTGAAGATAATAACCTAAAAGTGTGGGATTGCGTTGTCCTATTCTAGAAGCAGCAGCAGCTCAGAAGGGGGTGATTTTGATTAAAGCATTGTGATATTTCTGCATTGTGAGTGTAAATCAGAGCTTCAGTTATTTTGCTATGGTATTTTGTATACTGTATTGTGACATCTTTGCATTGTGAGTGTTATTAGAGCTTTAGAGATTTTTCTGTGGTGATTTTTGCCTGCAGCGTTGTGGCATTTTTGCATTGTGAGTGTATTCAAAGCTTTAGTGATATTTGCTATGGTAATTTTGCATGTGACATTGTGACATTTTTCCATTGAGAACTTCAGTGATTATGCTATGCTGATTTTGCATGTGGTACTGTGATATTTCTGCATTGTGGGGGAATTGTATTGTGGGGAGGCTTTTAAACACAGAGCTTTAAGTGTTTTGAAAAAAAAAAAAAAAAAAAAAAAACCTCTCTGCTGTCTTCATTTAATTCCGGACAGTAGAGGATTGAGACAGCAGACCTTTTACTGGATAAATTTTTCTGCTCTGTGGGGGAAAACTGCATTGATTGTTGACTTCTGTTGTGTGGAGAATTAAAACCGGGTTTTGCGAATATCACACCGGACGCTGAGTGAACATTTTGACTGAAGCATCGCACTGGTGGAAACCTAGCGGTGTTAACATAAGCCAGTGGTCTGGTGAAATAGGTTGATCTGTGATCTCGCAGGTGCTGTGAAGGTAGCAAACCTGGGGACACGATCCATTCACATACATCAGAGTCCATATTTTAAAACATGTCTATTTCAGAAGAGCAAGTCCCTCCTGCGGAGGGCAAGAAAGACAACTTTTTAACTCGTGTAAAAAATCAAGCCCAGTCATGCATTGCAGGCAAAGAAAAAGAGTTTGATTCTTTTTGGTCAGATTGTGTGACTAGAATGCAGATAAGCCAGGTGAATGTGAAAAATCCTGACCCTCGGAAAGTTTTGACATGGTTAAAATGTGCAGGATCTGAGGCAGAAGGAGCTAAGGAGGTTGTTAAGAAAGACATGGAAAATGCGAGTAGGATTAATAAGGGTAAGAAGAAGAAAAAATTTGAAGAAGCCGAGAATTGGAGAGCTTTTATTCATCATTTCTCTTCCGGCTCTCAACCGAGGCAGACGCTTTTTCTTCTCCCTCCCTCTCCCACTCTGACCTGCTACTGTCCTGTCATCTCTCTGAGCCTCTCTCTGCATTTCCTTCCAAAACTTAAATCTTGAGATATGGATCTGATCAGCTGGTCCCTAAATGCAATCGACCAAATTTATTCGAACTGGAAAACAGGCGTAGGGGAGCCTGCTTGCCCTGGCGGAACGTTTTCGGCTGGATATGTGATGGATTCCTGGGGAGTGTGGAAAGTCATGTGTCTGTCGATTCTTTCTGTCGAGGACGCTGAGGACATCTATACATTCGGTTTCATGATAACTGGGTTTCTGCTGTTTGGAGCGGGCGGTTTCCTGGCATATCGCAAAATTCGGACACTGTCGGCAGTCACTGGCAAGCTGCCGGATTTCTGTGCTGGTGTGTGCCGAGCTATGAACAATCAGGCTGTGGCGGTACAGGAGCTGAATCGTAAACTGGAGGCTATTCCAGTTCTGGATGGCAAACTGGTTGCGATTTCTGGGCTTGTACATGAGGTGGTCACCAACTTGGAGAAGTTCTCAGCTCGGCTGGATGGAAATTGACCCAAAATTCGGATGATTGGAGTCGCCAGTGGGACCACTGTAGAGACTCAAGGCAGACGAAACAGCTCTGGCCTGAACCAAAACAAATGCTGTTATCAAATTTGGCTCCCTGTGCTGGCCTTGGATGGCTGGTTGAAAGCTCCCTGGAATGTTTTGTTGATGGACGCTCAGTCCCCCACCCTCCCCTCACCCTCTTCACGGGCGATGGACTTCAACCTGGATCAGCCCTCAAGGATGCCCCACTATCATCAGGTGGCAGAGACTGTGAGGGAGAACTGGGACAAAGTTCATATGCTCACTTCTACGCACACACATACATGCACCACACTCAAGTACACCACTACAGATACATCCCCCCGTGATTCACTGCCTGGGGCTGCCCCTTACCCCGCTCCTTCCACTTCCTGGCGGCGGGTCGACTGGACTGCGCTCGTGTCAGCTGCGTCCGGACTTGCTGTGATGGGAGTCCCCCCCCCCCCCTCCCGCCACGTGTTTCTGATGTTGTGATTGTATGAGTTTTGTTCTTTATGTACTGAGGAGTGTTTTTTGTATCTCAATAATGGGCCCTTAGGCCCAGTGTGGAGATGCCTTTTTTTTATCCTCTCCAGCTACATCTTACTCCCCTAATGTTACCTTTCACCTATATCTAAGACAAGGAGCGCTGTAGAAACGGCTGCTCCGTCAGTATGCCTGTTCCTGTTGTGTTATATGTTGTTTTGTCTAGTCTTGGATGGGTTGTACTGAAAACATGAATTTCCCTGCAAGGGATTAATAAAGTATTTCTGATTCTGATTCTGATTCTGATCATATCTATATTACTGCAACAGCATTGTATGCACTTCAGCGACACCAGCGTAGCAGACACGGGGAGTCGAGCTTCTCTCCCTCCCGTCCTGATCCACCTCCTTATCAGACCTCTCCAAGCCCTGCTCTTCAGGCGCCCATCGTTAATGTAAAAGGAGGATTTTTGGATTGTGAGGAGGCTCGGGAAGAGTCTTTGACTTCTCCTACCACCCTGTATCCATCACTTCTCCATTCTACATCAATGGAGCAGGATAAGAGGGACAGTTCTAGCAGAAGGAATGTTACTAGTCAGCTTATAGACCACCCTCAGGAGACTGAGCACACATCTTGCTCCCAAACTGAACCTCTTTCTGGTTCAGACGGAACATTTTCTATGACAGTGGCAGGAGTTTTGAGTGCCACTCCAGTAAAAGCCAGCACGAACCCCTTTCTGCAGCAGATGGAGGACATTTCTAGACAGAACCACCAACAGGTCACTCATGACTCCACTTCTTTGTGGCATCCTTCTCGGGACCCCGCTCCCTCTGCCAGCATGGCCACTTCTGACTTGATTACTTTTAAAAGCACAGAAACATTTCTTCAGTGGAACCGCAGAGCTCTCTTTCCACCGAGCCACAATTGGGCCCACCATACTTTCAGAACATGCCACAGCGACTTGGAGGAAATTTTCCTCTGATGCAACACCCAGCTGGAGGCTCAGTTTACAAGCCTTATTCTTTGACAGATATGCATTCTCTTACTTCTAAGTTACCTGCTCTCACTTCTGGGGGACTGATGTGGTGGAACAAAATGATTTCTCTTACTGCAGGGACTCAATTGGCTCTGGGAGATGTGCGAGGGATGGTTGCCTCTTGTACATCCACTCTGACTCTCAGGGAACTTGATTACTTGGCAGGAACTTTTACTCATCCTAATGACACCCCTTTGGGACCTTATGCTACTGCATGGTCAGCTGCACTTGACAGAACATTTCCCCCTCCTGTGGGTGATGTAGCTAAAATGACTTTCCAGAGAAATGACAAAGAGACACCAGAGGACTATGTACTGAGATGCATTACTACATACACTGACAGGGTGGGGCATCACCCTAGCCATAGTGAGGTCCACTGTTCATTGTTTAAGCAGGCGTTTGAGTCTGGCCTCCCTATTGAGGTTAAGGACAAATTAGGGGACCAGCCAGACCTTTTCCCTTCAGAAGCTTTTGAGCGTTATTGCATGTTTGCTAAGCATCATCTTAATCAGTATGACAAAAAGCAGAAGGAACAGCAGAATCACAAAGAGGAGATGGAGGTCTCAGTGTTGAAGCTTCAGTTAGCAAAACTCAGAGATGATGTAAACAGAGAAAAAAGCTAAGCAACAGATGGTAGCCACGCCCCCTACTCCACTTCAGGCCCCGGTGACTGTAGCTCCACAGGCCCCTCCCCCAGCTATGCATCAGTCCTATTATCCAACCTACTCTGGCCCTCCCAGAGGGCGGGGTAGCTTTCAGGGACGGTCCAATGGGGGCTGTACTAGGCGGGGTGGGCGGAGAAGGGGTGGATCTGGGCGTCAGGGTTGTTACAGTTGTGGACAGACTGAACACTGGAAGAGGGAGTGTCCCTTCCGTCAGCCACTCCCACATCAGGCACCCTATGCCTCTGCAGCTCCGCCCCCCCCACCTCCTCCTGGAACTGGAGGGTGGATACCTCAGCAATAGGGATGCCCAGGAGGAGCCTATCCAGTTATGGGTGAGGAGGCAGAGCCCATGATGACCGTCAGAGTGGGTGGAAAGTTTGTGACTTGCTTGGTAGATTCAGGGGCAAAATGGTCCACTTTAACCTCTGTTTCACCTGAACTTTTATCCACTGATACTTTGGCACTCACTGGCTTCTCTAGGACTCTTCAATATCTGCCACTAACTGCTCCTCTTCCCACCGAGGCAGCTGGATATCATTTTGAACATCGCTATGTTTCCTCTCCACACTGCCCAGTCCCACTGATGGGCAGAGACATCCTCACTAAGCTGAGAGCAGAAATTCCTTGTTCTCCAGATGGAGTGACTGTCAGATTCCCTAATGGAAATATAGTGGACTGCAACTCTGGTCTCATTCATTCTGCCTCACATGGACAATGGCTTCTTTCCACCCCTCCTGCTTCTGCACCCAGCATGCAAACTGAACATGCATGTATATTCTGGCTTCTTTTGGATGACCTCACACCTTCACCACAGTCACTGCTCACCCTGTATGCTCAATGGTCCCCCTGGATCCATCACCATGCTCCCTACTGCCCCCCTCCTGACCCTCCTCACTGTACTATGTTATATGATCGCTGGGACACCAGCACTGATTATTATCACAGATGGACAGATGAGGCTGTGGGGACCTGGGACCTGTCTGGCTCTGGCATTGTTTTGGGCCCCCAAGGTGTGGCTGCTCTAATTGATCTAACTCCTGAACAGTTATCCTTTTATAAAATGTCTCCTTCTGCAGCACCTCATGTCACTCTGGCAGTCAGTCCTGCTCATTCTGCTAAAGATTTAGGCCCTATGTGTAAGCAGGCCTCAGATGCTTCTGACTGGGTAAACACTCAGCTGCCCCAGGTTTTGTTTTCTCCTTCCACTTCACTGTACAAAATCTGTTCCCTCACTCAGGACAAAGCTACACCTGAAACTCTTCTTTAGGACAGACAGCATGGCCGTGAAAAAACTGACCATCCACATAAAGATTTTCTTTGCTCCACTCTGCCCTCTTCCCTGTGGGCTGAGGGGCCTGGTGATGTGGGAACCCCCATGAAAGTGTCTCCTGTCACCTTCGACTATGAGTCCCCCAAACCTGTCTTTCGAGCTCAATATCCCATTTCTGAAAAAGCTATGGCTGGATTGAGACCTGTCATTGCTGATCTCAAAGCTAAACAGGTTATTTATCCTACCTCTTCTCCCTGGAACACTCCTATTCTCCCTGTCCCCAAACCAGGAACTGACATTTTCAGGATGGCACATGACCTCAGACTCATTAACCAGATAACCAAAACCAAACCACCAGCAGTCCCTAATCCTTATACCTGCCTGAACTCCATCACCTCCCAGTTCCAGTTTTTCTCTGTCATTGATCTGAAGAATGCTTTCTTTCACATTCCTCTCCACCCATTAGTTCAACCTCTCTTTGCTTTCACCTTCGAAGGACAGCAATACACTTATCGTGTTCTTCCTCAGGGCTGGGTTCTGAGCCCTGGGATCTTTAACCAATGTCTCAGAACTTTTCTAGAGGACTTGGATATTCCTCCAGGTACCACTCTCTTACAGTACGTAGATGACCTCCTAGTGGCTGGAACGGATATGACAAGCTGTCTTAACCTCACCATGTCCCTGCTACAGAAACTGGCAGATGGTGGATTCAAAGTTTCAAAAGACAAAATGCAGTTTTGCAGACCTGAAGTTCTGTTTTTGGGACGTCTTATTTCTGGTCAGAATCTGACTGTCTCTCCTGATCACGGGAATGCCATTCTTCATGCTAACAAACCTCTTACTGTTCAGGACATGCTTTCTTTTCTTGGCTTAGTGGGATATAGCAAAAATCATATCCCCTCATACACGGAGCGCACCAGTCCTCTCAGAGACATGGTCACAGAGGCTGGTCACCGTAATCTTAAAGCCACACTCTCATGGACTATTACAGCTGAGGAAGCCTTCATTTCCCTTAAACAGGATCTGGCCTCTGCGGCTGCATTGGCCAGACCTGACTACTCCTTACCTTTTCACTTGGACACCTCATTGTCAGGGAAACATGCTCATTCTGTCTTGTATCAACTTAAGGAGGGATCACACAATATTCTTCGTTATGACAGTGTCACACTTGACCCCATGGAGGTCCGACAGCCAACTTGTGTCACCGCGACTGCAGCTGTCGCTGCTCTACTGGTGAAGTCTGCTCCTGTGGTTCAGTGTCATCCTCTCACTGTACACACTCCTCATGGAGTTAGAGCTTTGTTGGACTCTTCTGCTTTCACTCTCTCTCCTCTTAGACGCACAAAAATTTCCCACATTGTGTGTCAGCCCCATATCACCTTTGAGTGCACCCGTTCTAATGCTGCTGAGGCCTTCCCTGATGGAGAACCACATGACTGTGTGCCCAGAGTTATCTCTCTTTCATCTTTTCGCCCTGGCCTGTATGCCACACCTCTTTCTGATCCTGATCTCTCACTCTTTACAGATGGTTGTTGTTTCAGGGGCGTACAGGGGGAGTTAATGGCTGGATTTGCAGTGGTCCAAGATGTAAATACACAGGGAAAAGATGGACGGTTTGAAATTGTCCTAGCTGAAATCATTACAGATGAACACAAGTCAGCACAAAAAAGCTGAACTAAAAGCTATCATTGCAGCCTTAAAATATGCAAAACATAGAAGAGTGAATATTTTTTCAGATTCTGCTTACATTGTAAATGCTGTACATATGGAACTTCCACAGTGAGAAAAAGGTGGATATCTGACATCCACTCACAAACCAATTAAACATGCCAAACTCATGAAGGACTTGGCACAGGCTCTCTTAGAACCCACAGAAGTAGCAGTTGTTAAAGTCAGAGCACACACAAAAAGCCAGGACAGGCAAGCCAGAGGAAACGCAGCGGCAGATAAAGCAGCAAAAAACGTCACTGGCTATCGACCACAGCTATTTCAGATGCTACTCTCAGACCAGGAGGGACTGAAAGAAATAGAAAAACAGGAATTGAGAGCATCACCAGAGATTATAAAAACTACTGTTTACTATTCATTTGATATCTAAATTTTTTTCCTTTCTTAGACCTTTTTGGGAGCTAATGAAATTTAATATTTTTATATTCTAAAATTGTATTGTATTTTTATTATAAAGCAGCACTGTTTAAGCTTATAGGGCAAGTTTTTTATTTTATCCATTTTAGTTGTCTTTAGAAAAATAAATAAATAAATAATTATAAAGTACCCCCCTTTCCGAGATGGTTCGATGAACCACACAAAGCTATAAATGACTCAGAGGACAGGTCTTATTTCCATACATTCCTTAAATGACAGATAATGAACCTGGACACTGTTGTATTTACAGCAAAGGCATTAATTTAATGGTCTATTTAATTTAATTTAATTTAATTTTTAACAGATGAGAAGTGATGTTCTCACTGAAAACAATTCAGCAGATTTTAAAATCATATCAGACATAAGTTTTATTTTAAGACAAAATTTGGAACTGAACCATGTTTGTGTTTTCTTTTCCTTTTTCATAGCCGATTTTTAAGAACAAATTGATCTGTGGCTGCTGTGGTATTACACTAATCTGTTCTCTCTGTGAGCGTTCTATTCAGGCTGCGGTTGACAAAAAGTATTCTCCTCCACCGCCTTATTCAGCTCAGTTTCCCCTTCTGGAGGTCCAGTCCCTGCTGGACTCTGATGACCCCCTGGATGGAGAACTGTCAGGGGAGGACACAGAGGTTTGAGACCCCTTAACCATTTCTGCAGCTGACTTCCTGCTTAAAGGTACAAACAGTACTGTGTTGGTTGATGAGGGTTTGAAGCTCCGGGAGACAACGGATCTCTCGTACAGTTGCTATTTAAGGGTTAACCACACAGGAGGATGGTTTAGTGGACTGAAGGGTACCTTCAGTCCAACAGGGGGAGTTGTTGCAAATATTTTATAAGCATTTTGATTCATTTACTCATTTATTATTCATTTACTTATTTAAGCATTCTTATTCATTTATTCATTTACATTTTATCCTTAGATTTTAGTAACAAGCATTAGGCTCTGCTTTTAATTAATAGAACTACAGCTTAATTGTTATCATTGCTTTGCAGGTTACAGATAGTGTATTCACATAAACTCATATAGGGTTATTGAGTTCAATACTGAGAAAAGAGCTAAGAACCAGCGGCCTTGACAATGTTCTAGATGGCCACTAGGGAGTAAATCGTAAATATTTTTGTATCTCTTTGTTTATCTATTCACTCCTAGCAGAATGGAATTTCCCAGTAACTCAGAAATCATTAAAAGAATAGCCTTTGTGTGAATATTGTGAGAAAAAGTACAAGGGAGTCAGTAGAAAGGCAGAAAAAGATAGCGAAGCAGAGCATAGTATCTTTTTCCTTTCAGCTCTGACGCACCTCAGAAGGAGGACCTGGAGGAATCAAATTCCCGGAAGAAGGAAGGACCACCTTGCAAAATACACATTCACATGAAGGCTCACCACATGCACGCACATAGCCACAATGCTTTGTATCACTATAAATGAGGAGGATAATTCAGTTAGGCGGGTCTTTTGGCTGAACCGAAGGTTCCCGACACTTCGTGTATTAGTGATCAGAAGCTAAGCTAACAGGCCTCCTTCTCGAGAAGATATGTATTGTTTTCTTATTACTGGCTTAACAAAGAATTGTCAATTCTACTCAAACTCTGGTGTTTTTGCCTTCTTTTAAAAAATGTGGATTTTTGAACACTCTTCCTTCTGATGATTGATTTACAGGTGGTGAACAAATCTTTTAAAGCCAACAAAGAATATTTTAAAACTTCAATATATAAAATCTACTTTACAAGATTAAATAATTATAGGAAAAATATAGATAAAAAAGGATAAACCTGAGCAGTCAGTGCAAATTCTAATAAATGTTTTGGATAGAACTCACAGTATTTGTTTCCAAACAATTCTCTCTGCCCATAGATGCTTCACATGAATGGAGCGTGTTGGACATCAGACTTCTATGTCACACATGTTATTTATTTTATTTTCATTTCACTCAACTGTATTACTTCTTATTTACTTATTCATTCATTTATTTATTCATTCAGTCATTTTTAGTTGGAAGGGGGGTGGGGGGATTGGGCTTGGCGTGTATGTGTGTGTGCATACGTGTGTGCGTGTGACTGTGTGAAAGATTTCACTGAGTGTTTTCTTATGTTTTTAATTATGTAAAGAACTTTGTGTTGCCTATGGCATGAAAATAACTTTATAAATAAAGTTTGATTTGATGAAGGCAGTGTCAGAAATTTGTATATATAAAGAATGGCTTGCAAATGAACGACTCACAGCTGTGAATCGATTCCCATCGTTCATTTAAAAGAGTCGTTCAAAAGAATCAATTCGTTCATGAACGTCACATCTCTAAAGAGAAGAGAAGAGAAGAGAGGAGAAGAGAAGAGAAGAGAAGAGAAAAGAAAAGAAAAAATGAGGATGAAGAGAAACTACCCCAGTGGTGCTGAAAAGAGGAGAAGGAAGGAGGAAAGCAGAAAGCTGCTCTCAAAGTTAGCTAAAGTGACTACATTCTTCACTGTGGCATCGGCTAGTAGCAGCAGCCAACAACCAGCAACAAATGCAACGACTTTAACACCTGTTGAGGAGGGTCAGACGTGTGGAGATGAACAACTAGTGAGTATCAAAACTGTCGAAGGGGTGATCGCCTCCCCATATTGATAAGTATTTCTTTATCCTATTGAAGACAGGAAAGCTGATGGGTAATTTAGAAGTAAGCTTTGAATTTTGTTTCTATTTGCTACAGAGGATGAGGAATCTACGGAGCCCGTCTAGTGTCAGTGGTGAAAAAAATAAAGACCGGTAGGATTCCGTGCACGCGGATTATGAAACCGTGCTCACAGTTTAACAACCCGTTAGCACAGATTATGAAACCGTGCTCACAGTTTAACAACCCAATAGCACAGATTATGAAACCGTGCTCACAGTTTAACAACCCGTTAGCACAGATTATGAAACCGTGCTCACAGTTTAACAACCCGTTAGCACAGATTATGAAACCGTGCTCTCAGTTTTGCAAACGGTGCGCGCGAATTGTGCGCATGGACATCTGCGGAGAGCTTGGACTTCAGTTGAATGATGAGCTCGGACGCATGACCCGCTGCTGCCAGGTAAGTCAAGTGGATTCTTCCAAGTAATTTCTTTATAAACTTGAAGCAGTGTCATATTTCAATCAGCGCACTACAAAATGACTATTTAGGCTATGTTACACTGAGATAAGACTTTTGCATTTGCGCAGATGCGCGTTAGGGCCGTCCTCGTTAGCCAAACTGGTTGGCTGGAGATTTGCTTGTAAAAGTGATGGTTTCCGCTTCCTATGAAACTGTTTTAACTGAACTCCCGGTCAAAAGATTCCATTACATACAAGTAAGCCTAATAATGTGTCAAACCGCAAGTTGTACTGTAGCTTGGCTACCTTTTGAGTATATTAACTTTAAATAGGGGGAAACTCTTTGAGTTTTCTGTTCCAGAAAGAGATTGTCTTGCCCCGAGTCTGTTACCACGCTAACTCCTTGAAGAAAACCTTCTTAGGCCTACTGGCAGGCTCACCATAAAGTAACCCGCAGTTTCTACCTGCTTTCTCCTACCTGAAGCTGATGTCAGACATAGGTTGTTCATACTAACGTGATTCCCGAGATTTAGATATGAATTAGTAAACAATTATTTATTTAATAAAAGGACAGTTTCAGAACTCTAACAGATGTGTTATTTCCTGATCAGCAGCTGATCTGGAACCAAAACTCAGAGTTGTTCAGGTCATAGTAAGTTGATCCAGGGTTTCTTTTTAAACTCAGAGTTAGTTGAACCTCTTTTATGGACAGACTAATTGAATAGAAGTGTTACACACTCTGAACCTGATAAAAGACACACACACCTCAAACTGCTGTGGTGGTCGCTGTATCTTTTTGTTTTAAAAGGGCCTACATTCATCTAATTAATAAGTATGGCTGTCAGAATGAGTGTGTTTAAAAATAAATTGTTTAGCGTTAATATATTAATCCATAAACAAAACAATTAAAAAAACTCATGCAATATTAAAATTCAGTATGGAGGGGGTCGCAAACATTAACTTTTATCTTAGGGGTTGTGGGTCAAACGTTTGAGAACCCCTGTCTGGACGTTTCATGTGAATAAATCAGTTGATGCTTAGAAGTGTGATGTGTTGAATCTTTAATTTACAGTATCCAGGCTATTGTTATTGTTGTTATTATTATTATTATTTATTAGTCATAATATTTGTAGTAGCACTAGTAACAGTGATAGCAAAAGTAGATTTGTTGTTATGATAATAATAATAGATAATAATAAATTATTATTATTACTCTTGTTGTTGTTATTATTAATATTGCCTGACATAAAATTATTCATTTGTCATAGAATGGATCCACAATTCCTGGAATTCTTACAAGAGCAGCGAAAGTTGAATGACACACTGATTGCCAAGTTGATTGATGAGAAGGTATGTGACAACCTCAAAGAACAGAATAGATTATTGATATGCATGGATAGATCTAAACACCCTAAAATGTTGTGAGAATTTGGTGCCTGAAATTTAAAAAAACAAGTACATTTTGGGTTTGTAGATGTATCAACACTCTTTTTTTCAATGTTTATTCTTCTCTGTGTCTAACATTGCTTCTGCTATACTATGATCTTTTATTCAAATTTGTTTAACAAAAAATATCACCCATTATATTGATAATATGTTTGTAAAATAGCATTTGATAATTGAGTTTTAGGCACCACCTTTTAAGAGCATGTATGTTTTGAAAGTAAAAAAATCAAACACCAAAAGCCCAAAAGTACTTGCCCTCTTCTCTTTAACCCCACAATTTTATTCTCTAGGGAGGGAGTTTGTGTAGATTAGGAATCCATATTTCTTGATTGCAACATGAAATACCGTTTAGTCATTCCTAATGAATTACAGCGACTGAAAGTGATATCCAAATTGTCAGTGGTATGCTGCTTTTGCTTTTCATTTCTGTCAGACTTTATCAGCTTTACTTACTTAATTACTGTAAGTACTGCTCATATTCTGCACAGTAAAAAGGTAATTGTAGACTTATGTGGATATAAATGTGGCAACAAGCAGAGATGTCAAAAAGATACCAAATTGATACTAGTGTTTGTTTACTTACTAGATAACCGTATATTCTGTTGTTTTGTCCATTGTTAATCTTATCTTCCACAATAGATAGCGGACACATTTTTTCTGATGCATGTTGTGATTTAACCCTGTAATTTTTGGTCAAGGGTGGGGGACAAAATTTAACAATAACTTTCATTTTTATTTCACAGATTGACTGCTATGCTGTCAATGATATGACAGATGAGCAATTGATGAAATATGTGCCCAAAATTGGTGATCGCATGGCAATAAGGCAGTATTGCAGAAGAGAAGTGGCTGTTCTGGAAGGGACCACATCTGTTTCAAAAGCAACAGCCAGTCTAATGTCCAAGCTCAATGACAGGCGGAATGCAAGAAGAAGTGCGAGAGACTTTCGTGGAGAAAAGCTGGCTGGTAACTTAAATGCTCTAAAACCTGAGCGTGCATTTCAAATGGGTCTTTTTGAAGAAGACAATGGCTGGTGCATTCAGATAAAAGAGAGAAGAGGAGGAGGTACCAGGCATTTGAAGGTGCCAAAGAGTACCACAATGGCAGAGCTGATAGAGACTGGGAAAGATCTTTTCTTTCCAAATGGAAAAAGTAGGCTTGGAAATGTCAGTGAATTTAAATTCACTATGCGTGACTTTACAGAGGAAGAGCTAGATCTTTTCTGTTTTGAAGAGGTTAGTTAGGTTAATTTGTCTTTTAACTGTTCAATGTAGAGAATTTGTCCGCAGCAACTCTGAAAAAGTGAATGGAAGTGTGCTCTTCACAGATATTCCTAATATAACAATCAAACAATTTCATTTTTCAAAAAGCATAGTTTGAAAGGCGCTGATTTAAAATTTGGTTGCTTTTTTTCCCTGTTTCTTCAATTTCCAAGTCTTAAAAGCTAAGTGGTTCATAGATTGTTTTGTGCTTTGAGCACATTCCCGTTTTTAAAAAAAATCAAAAACAACTTTAATTTACATAACCACGTGAACATTTTATTGAATTAGCAAATCGAGTCAAAATGTTATCAATACAAATGACATTGTTAATTTCTTAAGGCCACATATTTCAGTAGAAATACTGTTGTTTTCAAAGATATATGCATTGTAATTGCACACTGACAAGTCTGGACATTTGCATGTTGTAAAATATTTACTTTTGGAGCTGTTTTTCTTTCCAAAGTTAATGTTGGAGGGGCAGTTCACAGGCTAAGGGATTTTTTTCTAATCATTTGCAGTCATGTTATTTTAAGAGCTGCAGAGGTCTGATGAGCACTTGCCATTGTTGATGCTCCAAAACAAATAAACCTTGCATACGAAACCAAACAATACTCATTTATTTTCAAAGTTTTAAACTCAAGAAACTTCCCTTATGTATCTATCAGTATACAATGGGTGTATAGGTTAATACATTGATGTGGATACAACTTAAACTCTTTATATTCAGGATATGACCACTTTCACACATCGAGACAGTAGCGCTCACTGTTACATGCCCTCTCGTGGTGAAGTGTAGGAATTACAGTTACATCCTTGCCATTCTAAATCTGACTGTGAACTCTTAAGGTAAAGGAAAACTAAATGCACCAAACCCCAGAAACAGCAGACAAATTTTACTTGTTCTACCTGAGATCCGATGCATATGTAAAAAATTACAACAAAAACAAATGCAAAACATTAACTGATGGCATAAACAGAAAAAACTGAAAACAAAAGGATGAATGAAGAGAATGGCACAAAATTCTCAGCCTTCTATTTATTTGATACATTGTTCTTGGTGATCTGCACCATAAACACTGACAGTAATGTGCAGAGCAAAATTTTAGTTGTTTTCCATTGTTATTGAAACATTCAGATATGTTTCCAACTGAATCCAGTAGCACAATATTTCTCAGTCATAAAAATGAAATAGGTGAATGTACGTTCACTGATTTGAGAAGACGTGGTTTCTTTATCAACCAACCCCAAGCCCCAATAAAAAAAACTGTATATACACTTATGAAGATATAGATGTGAAGACTGAATATCAATGAAGTTACTTTGACTTTATCAATGATTTTTTTTTTGCATTCATCTTGAAAAAATATGTTCACTTCAGAAGTCCAAAAATTCATTCCTTTATTCGTTTTCTGTAGCGCCTGATCCAGTTCATGGTCACAAGGAAGATAGACTCTATTCTAGCAATTGGTTTGTTTACATCAAAAAACACTCCATTTGCTATTATCTATCAGGATTTAAAATTGTGATCAGTTCTCTTCTTAAAAAAAGATAGAGGTCTATGGCCATGTGTACATCAGCAGGAATGGGAAGATTGTTTTGTGCCATAATGTGGGTGCAGAGGATGAACACATCTTCATCACAAGCAATGTCACTGCGGTGAATACAGTCATCTTCACACCTGATCAAATCCTCTTCTGACACTTTGCATAGATAATCTTGAGTATCATAAAGTTCAGGAATCAAGTACATTGCATCAGGACGCCCATGTGGAACCAATTCATTACTTGATGGACGTATTACATGGCTGTTCCATGATTCCTTGGTGGAATCTAACTCATCCTGCAGAGGTGAGAACAAAAAGATCAATATTAAAATACTGGAATTAATAAAATGAGCAAGTCATGAAAATACTATAAATACATATTTTCTCTTTAAATATGTTTGGAGGTATATTTCCTCATACGATTCTCATAATCCAGTTAAAACAATAGCTCCAAATACTGCAGTGTGTGTTATCCATTTTTTTCACGTTAAAATGATAAATCAAGAACAAAAGGAGGCTGGACATATACACCACATCATGCAGTCATTTTCGTCACTTACCTGTATCAAACCACAGAAGCAGAACAACATGAGGTTTTTGTCCAAAAAGTCCCCAGCATAATTCCCCTCATGTTTCAGTCTATGAAAGTGGTCAAGCCAAAAGTCCACACACTCTTTTCGGAGAAAGCCCCACCAGCTTTCAATTCTCTGATTAGCTGTGCTTCTTCCATAAATAAAGCTTTTGTCACCAGCCTGATTATCATCATCGTTACGACGAAGGTAACGCTGCATATCCCGAACTGAGCTGTTTTCTGTCCCCATATCTGTCCTCAGGATACAAGCACATCCACCTATCTCCCTTATAGTTTCAAGGAAATAACCTCCAATAACTTTGGGGTCACTGCTGGTATGGTATGCATTAAGCCACAGTATTCTTCTTGAAAATCCGTCAATGGCTCCATTGATGCAAATACCAAAGGGTTTCAGCTTGTCATACGAGTCAGCATGCCATACAAAATTTGGTCCTTTGGCAAAGTATGTTCGTCTTTGCAGTCTTCTTCTTCGTCGTGTTTCTGTGCCGTCTGGGTCCAAAGTTGAAAGAATGAGGCGTACATCCTCTTTTCTGACATGCAAACCATTTTCTTTACATTTAGCATAGATCCACCTGTAGCCATGCAAAGCACCTGAACCTTGGAGCTGCTCCCTAATGAATCCAACTGTTTCCTCTAAAGTGTCAAAATGGATTCGACGAAATAGTCCATTCTGTTTCAAAATTCGCTTAAGGGTTCTCAAACTGAGAATAGTTTGATGTTTTGTACTCAGAATATACAGTATGTCTTTATAGTTCAGGCCCAACTTGAAGTAAAGTTTTATTAAGTTGAGTTTTTCCATTGTGGAACGACTGACAAACTTTGAAGGACTAAGAAGTCAAGGGTCATTTGTCCCAGCTCTCACAAAGGAATTGCCTAGGGAAAGAAAGGGAGAATTATTACTATGGTTTAAAAACAATCTTCATCTTATTCTAGCACCTCTAATTGAGGAGTCGGCTCTCAGATATTCACAATGATTTAGCAAGTATTTGAGTCAATTTTAAGGTTAAGAAATTCACCAGCAGTCATAAATAAAGAATTTAGATGTCCTTAAATAATAAAAGACCTTACCAAATGAGTGTCAAACTGGTCCCCTAAAGGGCCCTGTGGCTGCAGGTTTTCATGTGCCACATGAGGCAAATTATTGATTTGTTGTTTGTACTGAAACTTTCAGTATACACGCAATATAATGTGGTCTTTCAGTCTGAAAGACCACATTATATTATGTTGTTTACAGCTTTGATTAGATATTAAATGTCTTTATTCCAAACATAATATGAAATTAAAATAGAGTACAAGGACAGCAATATACTATATATATATATAGTTATATAACTATATATATGTACAGTTAAAAAAAAAAAAAGAGTTTCATAGGAAGCGGAAACCATCACTTTTACAAGCAAATCTCCAGCCAACCAGTTTGGCTAACGAGGACGGCCCTAACGCGCATCTGCGCAAATGCAAAAGTCTTATCTCAGTGTAACATAGCCTAAATAGTCATTTTGTAGTGCGCTGATTGAAATATGACACTGCTTCAAGTTTATAAAGAAATTACTTGGAAGAATCCACTTGACTTACCTGGCAGCAGCGGGTCATGCGTCCGAGCTCATCATTCAACTGAAGTCCAAGCTCTCCGCAGATGTCCATGCGCACAATTCGCGCGCACCGTTTGCAAAACAGAGAGCACGGTTTCATAATCTGTGCTAACGGGTTGTTAAACTGTGAGCACGGTTTCATAATCCGCGTGCACGGAATCCTACCGGTCTTTATTTTTTTCACCACTGACACTAGGAATCAGTTATTCAGTAGGTGGTTTTTTTTGTTTGTTTTTTCATGTTGAATTTCCAGGAAAACTTCAGGCTTTGGGGTGGGTGGGGAAGGTTTTTGAGCTAATTTTAAATGAATTAATTTACTGTTGGGCAGTTTAAGCAATTGTCATATATTTGTAGCATCACTAGTCTTTCTTGTGACATGCAGCCTGTTTTCAGCCTGATCATGATGCATTTTCCAGCTGCCCCAAGATGATTCTTTTAAAGAGTTTTGGCTTAAGAAGTCACCCCTCAAAGGAAGACTCAGTTTATCACAAATATTAGCATTAAATCATAATTTTTGGGGTATATGGTTTCCACTGAGCAGGAAGGATTTGAAATATGTAACCAGCAATGTAAATAATGTACAGTAGTGGATTAGTGGAATATTTGCTTCTAAGATAAAGCAGGGCAGACAAAATTAAAGTATTAAATCATCTATGTTAGTTCTATGTTAGCAATTTCACCACTGGGTAAGAGCCTTATACTGTGTTTTGTGTGTTTGTTTTCAGAACGAGACAGGGATGGGCTGTGACAGTGAGAGTTTTGAAATGATCCAGCCAGGCTTTGAGGATGCTGATGTTCCACCAGATTGTGAGAGTCCAGCATCATCCACTCTGTTAGTAAGCGAACAGCACAGTGTTATTCTTGAAGATAACCCAGCACTCTGGCCAAAACAGTTGTCTGATAGTGCACGCTGCTCAATAGTGCAGAGAGGACCACATCGGTTGAAGGACAGAATCTTCCCAAGAAACGAAGACGGGCGCAGATTTAGCAGCAGCAATTATTATATGCAAATGAAAAATGGAGAACAGATCAGCAGATCGTGGCTTGTCTACAGTGAGAAGAAGGACTTCTCACTCCCACCTAAGACAGCATGAAAAGTCAGCTGAGCACATTGCAAATATGGATGCTTGGCGCAGCCTATTACAGAAACTCCAGACACACACGGCTATAGATCAGGTGAACCAAAATCTTTCTCTTAAAGTCAGTTGCTGGAAAGCAGTTCTGACAAGATCATTAACCATCTGGCAGAGCGCAATCTAGCATTTTGTGGCCTGACAGGCTGTTTGAGACAGGAAATTGAAATTTTCTTGGGCAAGTTCAACTCATGGCTCAGTTTGACCCAGTTATGAGAGAGCATCTGAGGAGAAGTCAGGACAAAGAGCTAAGTGACAATTACTTAAGTAAACACATTCAAAAGGAACTCATCTTGCTTGTAGCAAAGTGCACAATCGATGCAATTGTGGAGAAAGTAAAAGAAGCTAAATATTATGCTGTTATCATGGACTGCACTCCAGACCTCAGTCACAATGAGCAGCTTTCAGTGGTGCTACGGATTGTGAATTGTGAAACCTCAAAATGTGTCTCCATTCATGAGCACTTTGTTGGTTTTCTTCAGGCGTTTGACACATCAAGAAGAGGCTTATTCAAGTCATTTTAGGGCACCTAGAAACACTAGGTTTGGACCTCTCCAACTGCCAGCTTTACGACAATGACAGTAACATGCAGGGTAAAAAGAATGTAGTCCAAAAGAGAGTCTTGGAACTAAACAGCAAGGCTTCGTGTGTTCCTTGTGGAAGTCACACTTTGAACCTTGTTGTTGGGGATGCTGCCAAGTCATCTGTGACATCCATCAGCTTTTTTGGTCTGCTGCAGCGACCCTACACTCTTTTCAACTCCTCAGTTCACCGCTGGTCCATTCTCACAGAGCACATCAAGAACTTCACATTGAAGGCATTGTCAACAACCAGGTGGGAGTCCAGGGTTGAAGCTATCAAAGCTGTTCACTACCAGCTTCCTGAAATTGTGGAGGCATTGACTGCTCTAAAGGAATATGCCATGGAGAAAAGGGATGCAGAAGTTATTTCAACAGCTGGAAGCATCTGCCAGGAGATGCAGAGATGGCCCTTTGTGGTAAGTACCGTTGTGGTACAATGTGTTGTTCCAGATAAATAAACCCAGCAAGACCCTGCAGAGCCAGGAAGTTTCAATTGAGGCAGTCAGGAAAGAAATCAGGGCAGTGACAGAATTCCTTCTGGAATTTCGGGATGATAGGTTCAACACTGCCAAAACAGATGCCAGGGAAATAGCAGAGAGGCTTGAGGTGGAGATGAGCTGGCCAGAGGTGCGTCAGAGAAGAACAACCCAACAGTTTGAGTATGAAGGAAGAGGGCAAACTCAGTCAACTCCAGAAGAGACGTACAAAAGAGAATTTTCTTGCCTCTCATTGATACAGCTCTTATTACATTAAATGAGAGATTTTCACACATGGAAACCTTCTATGAGCTTTATGGATTCCTCTACTCCACTGACATCATGAGAAGCACTGAGAAGGAAGGGAAGCTAGATGAATGCTGCCACAGACTGGAGCAGAGAGTGGATGATATTGATGCAGAGGACCTGAAACTTGAGGTAAAGAGTGCAGTTAGATCCTTCCCCACACATAACTCATCACCTTCTGAGATGCTTGTTTATATCTATAAGAAGAATATCCTAGACCTATATCTAAATATGAGTATAGCTCTCAGACTTATGTTTACTCTCCCTGTGACAGAAGCTTCAGGTGAAAGAAGTTTCTCAAAGCTGAAGCTAATTAAAACATATCTGAGGTCAACAATGTCACAGGAGAGGCTGTCTGCACTCGCTGTTCTCTCCATCGAGCAAGAAGTTAGTAAGTCAGCGGTCATTGCAAAATTTGCTGACAAGACAACAACAAGAAAAAAAAGGAGATGAAGAAAAAAAAGACAAGGACAAAAGAGAGAGAAATACACAAACTACAAGAAAAAGGCAGGAAGAGAGGAAGGCAACGAGTAAGGGACAGTAAAAAGGGAGAGAGACAACATTAGAAAGGGACAGGAAAAGAGGGATAAAAGGTAAAACCAATAATGCATATGTATTCTGTTAAAATGTCCACATCTGTATAATAGACCTGTTGTTTTGTGTGTTGTCTTCTCATTTCAGCACCACAACATAGAGAACAGCCTTTACTGGCTGCTGCTGCTGGATAAAGGTAAATCATCTCTGTCACATATACAGTCATGAAATTACAACTTATATGGTGAAATCAGTTCTGTGTATGTGATCCACCTTACGTATTATATCAGAGAACCTACTGGTACAAAAAATAGTGCATCTGTATTTTGTTAAAATATCTGTATCTGTATAATTGACCTGTTGTTTTGTGTGTTGTCTTCTCATTTCAGATTTCGGATTGTATACTCCCTTTGCTGTCCATTAGCATGGATATGATGATGTTAGCATTGGAGAGGCTAACAACTAGCCTGCCTAGACTCCTCAACCACTGGATTGGACACATCCTCAACTGATTGTGCAGTACATACTAATAAAATATTAACAAAACAGAAACTGTTAAAGCCCCTCCAACAGAAGACGTGTGTGACTACCTGGTTAAAGAAAATAAAAAAAATTTAAAAAGTGTCATTCTTTAACTTTAGTGTTTCTTTTACTTAAGCAGAAAAGCCAGAGCTAAGTGTGTGTTTTTTTTTTTTGTTTCTGGCAGGGTAGTTGAATTATATTTATTTGCAGCTAGCTCTACATTTTATTTAAGACTTCAATATTAATAGTGGGATGTTGCTTGTGGTAAGTAAGTTTTAGGTCTGAGCACGCCTCTCACCGGGACCAATGGAAGGGTCCAGCCCCTCTCGAAGACAGCGGTTCCAGAGCCCAAGCCGTGCGTTGAGGTGAGTTCAACGATATCTAGCCAGAGCCGCTCAACCTCGCGCACCAGCTCAGGCTCCTTCCCCGCCAGAGAGGTGACATTCCACATCCCTAGAGCTAGCTTCTGCAGCCGAGGATCAGATCGCCAGGGTCCCTGCCTCTGGCAGCCGCCCAGCTCACACTGCACCCGACCCCTATGGCCCCTCCTGCAGATGTTGAGCCCATGGGACGGGGGACCCATGTCACTCTTTTGGGCTGAGCCCGACTGAGCCCCAGGGGCAAAGGCCCGACTACCAAGCGCTCACCTCTGTGCCCCACCTCCACGCCTGGCTCCAAAAGGGGCCCCGGTGACCCATGTCTGGGCAAGGGTAACCTGGGTCCATGGTTTGCTGTCATCACAGGGGTTTTTTTGAGCCGCACTTCGCCTGGTCCCTCCCCTAGACACCTGTTTGTCCCTACCAGGGACAAAAAGCGGCCTGACAACATAGCCACTAGGATTGTCAAGACGAGCAAACACCTCCACCACAGTAAGGTGGCGGCTCAGGGAGGAGAAAAGGAATTCCAATGTTTTATATATCAGAACTTTTGTCTTACAGTCTCGTTTGCTAAGACACACTTCTCGAACACTTTTCTTTTCTCCAAATGGAATACAAAACCCAATTTTCAAACTATTTTCACAAAACCAAACTCTCAGCTTAAAACAGTTTAATCTTTGCCCAAAATTGAACTATGTTTTCAAATCTTACCCAGAGCCAATCAAAAACACAACTGAGCAATCACTAAACACTACATAGAAAAATAGATAACAATGCTCAGGACATAAAGCTGTAGAACAAAATGTTTATTGTTCACTGTAGGCTAAATGCACGATGCAAAACAACCCATGCATTTAGAACTTGTATACAGCAAGCTTACATAAAAAATAAAGTGAGAAGAACAAATGAGAAGTGCGTTACTGAGCCACAGCATCTTTTCTCCGTACTGGATCAGGCCACAGGACTTCATCCACATCACAGGCCACATTTTGTCTGGCCAGGCAATGACTAGCAGGCTAGCTCCATGGCTTGCAAGAGATTTACTCTGGTGTAAGGTTGGCATTTATATACCTTTCACCACCACGAGGAGAAGAATTTGTCAATGGGTTCAGGAAAGGATGGTGTAAGCTTGATAAAACCTTGGTTCATATTGAAACACTCTATAACCTGGAGGGCTCTGTGAAAACACATAGTCCCAAACAACATAGATGGGATGCTCATCTTGCTGTCCTACCAGAGCATCTCAAGTGTGAATGAGGAAAATGAGGAGCAGGTGACGGTGGACAACCCCATGATTGCTGATGGCCGCACACGATGTGACATTGCCACCACACTGAACAACAACGACCCATTGGCAAATCACACTACGGCCTCTCCTTTTGGTGAAAATAAACCCAGCTTCATCCATGTAGATGTATTCATTGAGTCTTTTCATTGCATCCAGTTGAAAAACTCTGTATATAGTATGACATAGTTTTGTGTTGATTTAGGCTGCTACAGTAAATCACTACTTACAGTAAATATTGATATATGTCTCGATATATACCAACCTGTACATAGTGGAATCTTAGCTCTTTGACTGTTTAAGTTACGGTCAAAGGGCACTCTGTGCAGCTGTTTCATGCGCAATCTGTTGCGCTTGAGGACACGAAAACATGCATTTACATAAATATACATGGAATATAAGGCCTACCTACAAACAGTTAAACTAACCCTCCATGACAATCCTACAGTACATTGGCACAATGATGTACTGAAACATTGTAAGACTGGACCGGCTTAAAAGCGGACACAAACACAGGTAACAGTGTAAATTTTAATAAAGCTAATCCAGGGAAAGCAGTACAGAGTCTGAGAGAAGACACAAGACTATATAATGGACTGGTGTGAAGTGAGGGTTTAAGTAGAGGGGTAAACAGGTGTGAGTCGAAAGGTTGATGAAAATGAGACACAGGTGGAGTCAAAGATGGCAGAAGCAGAGGAATCCTGGGTAGTGTAGTGTCAGAACCGGTGATCAGTAGGCTGGTGAAGATGAGTGTACTAGTGGAGGAGGAGCAGGCATGACACATATATTTACAGTACATCCGGAAAGTATTCACAGCGCTTTACTTTCTACACATTTTGTTATGTTACAGCCTTATTCCAAAACATAATACATTCATTTTTGTCCTCAAAAATCCTACACACAATACCACATAATGACAATGTGAAAAAGGTTTGCTTTAGAGGTTTTTTGCAAATTTATGGAAAATAAAACACTAAGAAATTACATGTACACTACATAAGTATCCACAGCCTTTACTCAATACCTTGCTGATGCACCTTTGGCAGCATTTACAGCCTCAAGTCTTTTTAAATATGATTCCACTAGCCTGGCACACCTATCTTTGGGCAGTTTCACTAATATAAAATTAAAGGCTTAAGTGGCATCGCAGTTGCATGACATTTAAATGATGAACCAAATAACAATGAAAAAACAAGTAAAATATTGTACCTCATTGGCTGCATTAACTTCAAGGGAATAAACATAATATTCACAGCTTCCTCTTAGAAAAATGACTTATTTCCATCTTCTTGGCACAACCTTTGTGACTTGTCTCTTGCAGACATCACATGTACAGTGCCTCATGTAGCTCTTGGAGTGCATCAAATTAAACTTATCCACTGACCAACATTGTGGACAAGTGGAACAAAAAAATGGTTCCCCCTTTCTTTTATACATTATTATTCAAATAAATGACATACTATTACATGGATTTAGTGAAAAATTAATCATTTATTTATTATTGAACATTTATGAAGTACTATTTGTATTTGTTACATTTCTGACTGAATGTGAAAAGGATTAAATGATTATATGACAGTTGACTTTGACGGCAGCTACAAGCTCCATCAGGTTGGATGGGAAGCATCGGTGCACATCCATTTTCAGATTCTTCCAGAGATGTTCAAACGGATTCAAGTTTGGGCTCTAACTGGGCCACTCAAGGACATTATCAGAGTTGTCCTGAAGCGGTGTATATTAATATACATTTAGAATGTAAATATGCTGGATTTGAACAAAGCTTAATTCCATTATTAGTCTCTTATAGTTATAAACGCAGGTCTCAGTCTGTGATCGTGTTAGTTTGTGTTGTTTGGTGTTTTAAAATGACAATGGCCATTTTTTTTATCTACATTATAATAAAAATATGGATAAATTGATGTACAACAAATTTGGCTTTACTACTTTATATAGGGACAGCTTTTAAACCAGAGAATTATAATATAAATATCTGTTGTGTTACACAGGAAAAAAACAAACAAACAAAAAAGAAGCCAACCAAATTTACTCCCGGTTTTACCTTTACTTTTGACAGTAATTTTATCCAACCATTATGTATTTAACTTACTTTAATTCCAATAAGCACTCCATTGATTGTCCGTCAGTGGTTATTGAACAATTAAGAAACAGTTTTAACTGTTTTAACCATAAAATAAATATTAAAACACATGAAATTTTACAAACGTTTTATATTTAATCCAGTTTAAACGAAACAACCGTTCACTTGTATTTATTTAATGAGGAGCATACTTGCCAGGACCAAGATGGTGATCACATGGACGTGTCGCTACAATGGCTGATGGGCCTTACGTCTACGATTGAACCCATAAAAGCTAGCAAAACATCTTAGTTTCGTCCGTGTCCGTTGGCATCGACACTTATCTCTGTGTCCTCTGAGTCTGAAGAAAGGGTGAAGAAGAGTCGTTTCCTTTGTCTGAAGAATACTTTTGCAACTTATTGACGTGATCTGTACTGGAAAACACGACAATAAAGCGAAGTGCAGCGCAGAACTACATTGGCGCTGATTGATGACATCACACGATGTGCGACAGTTGAGGAGCAGGATCCCACAGGAGAGTGAGCGGCGACCTGCTGTTAGTAGTTGCTCAGGGAAATTTCACATTCATAAAAGGAAAAGGGCTGACGGCAAACCGAACTTCATAATGTTTCTACAAGATCTTTTTCAATACAGCTTCAACCTCAGTGGTCTTGAGAACTCAAAAACCTTAAAAACTAAGTTTACTTTGGAAAAATTCTTATTTCATTGAGATGACTCTTTCCTTACTTTACTTAACTGATGGTTAAATGTATAAATGTATATGCATATGCTCACCTGGATTTTTCATATATGTTTATGTATATCTCCTAGATTTAATTTACTTACTGGTCTAATTAAATATCTCTTAATACTTGATCCCCTTGCTATACAGTTAATGTTCTGTATACTTTATTTTCAATTGTTTAAGCAGGAGATTATTGTCTTCTAAAAAACAAAGCTGATTACTTGGTCGTTGCCTGGATATTTATTTTTATTCAGCATCTCAGCGAAATAAACTATTTTAGAATAATAACGTGTCTTTATTGCCAAACAAGTTTGCACATAAAATGAATTTGTTTTGGAGTGTAAAAACAATTAATTATAAAAAAGAATAAACAGAACATAAACAACACTATGGGTTAAACGCAGAGAACAAACTTTCCAGCTAGGACTAATAACTTAACATATGTGCAAGTAATTTTAATGCATATGGTAATCGATCATATTTACTCATATAACAATCACAAGTGTAATCATTCTTTTATTCATATGGTACATTTATTCGTTTGTTACCCTCAATTACATTTTATAATGTGTATTTTCCTTATATAGAACATTGAAGTTATTATTCTCCTGTTGTGTTCTTGTGTGAGATCAGGCTTACCACTTTTCTTCCAGATTCGTGATATGGGGAAAGGTTGAGACTGATGGGCAGCTGCTAGATACGAACAATTGTTAAGAAAATAGCAGCCTATTTGGGCGAGACAATAAGAGAACGACGCCTCACAGTCTCTCCTTTCCTTTTATCAGTTCAGAGACTGGCCTTCAGCTTGGATCAGGTTGAATTAAACTGATTCCTAAAATGTAACAAATCAGAGTCCTCTTGTCGGCTTCTGGGGTCAGCAAGACAGCTCTGAAAAACTTGCAAGTATGGACTGTTTTTTTTATATACTTCTCCTGTAATAAACCTCATATACTTTTACTCATTCCGGACTCTTGGTAATTTTTCTACAATACATACCTCCCACTGAAAAGAATCATTGGCCGTTGTGATACCAAGACTAAGGTTAAGTTTTCAAGAATTGGGGAGGAAACTAAGCATTGTTGTTCCACTGTCATCACTGAGATGCATTTAAGGTCAAGGTTATGTTTAGTCTAAAACAGTATTAAACCTTAGTTTAAACCTGCGGACATGTTCTTGTCCCTGGGGTGCCTAGCCTTGCTGTTGGGTTGGCGTGGCCCACGGTGGTTTTGCCTGGGGCGGTCGGGCCCCGTCGGGTTCCTGGGGGGAAAGGGTGGCCCTTGGGCCTGTGGGGCGCCTGCCCTCCGTGCGGCCCGCACTGCAGCGCCCGGCGCCCGCTGGGCCTGCTTGTCATTGCCCTGGGCTGCCAGGTGCCCCTGCCCCGTCGCGCCCTGGGTTCCGGTCTGGGGGCCCCTCTGCTCTGGTCCGGGTGGGCCACTGCTCTGTCTGCTTTGGCTGTCCCGGGCTTGGTACTCTGTGGATCTGCTTGGCCTTTGGGGCCTCGGGCTCCCCCCGTCCCCCACTGATGCTTCGGGGTGCGGCATGATCGTGGCCCCCTTGCGGGTACACATTTCCTCCTTGTTGCATGGCCACACATGCATGTTAACACGTGCATGCTCACAAACGTGCTCGTCTCTCCATCCGCTTCTCTATGTTTGTGTGTTGGTACGTTCATCTGCAGGTACGTTTGATGAGTATTGTAATTTTTTTATATCATCATCATTCTATCTTTCTTTCGGTATCATGTAGTACTGTGGTAGTTTATGTTGTTGTTTTTTTGTGATATGTTCTGGGCAGCATAGAAAACTGTTATTTCCACATTTTAATCCTGTTCTTTTCTCCCTTTTTTTTTCTCTCTCTCTTCCTCTATCTCCCTGTCAGGTTCGGCACTGACATATAAGACTAAAGAAAATAAGATTACAATAAAAATAATAAAAATATCAAGGGCAGCCATGTATATAACATGTCTCCCTTGGTAGAGCAAATCTGTCAAGCAAAATATGGCACACAGACCACCGTTCTGTATGTTAGGATGCTGGACAGGACAGGGTAAAAAAAAAAAAAAAACAGTATTAAACTCTTAAAGATTACCCTTTTTTTGGCCATTTTTTAATGATTTTGGAATAAGATTTGTTGTTTCTCCAAAAGATGTAACAAACCATATTTTCAATTTTTCTTAACTGTCCACCATAGTAGCATTTGTAGCATCGTATTTTTAATATTCTACACAAAGTTGACAACAACACAGTTTTTTTTTTTTTAACCTGTCCTGTCCAGCATCATAGCAGCAAAATGATAATCTAGTTGATGTACCATCCTGAACAAATTTGCTCTGACAAGGGGAGGCTTATGGGTAAGGCTTCTCTTGATAATCTGACTAATTTATTTATTTACTTTGAATCATGGAATCTATCTTGCTGGACCTGACCGGAGGGGACATAAAAAGATGGAAAATAGCAAAAAGAAGCAAAAGGGAAAGAAGAAAGGAGACAAAAACATCACAGACAGAAGGCAGCAACCCTTCAATCCATACCATCACCAGACAAAATACTGTTACACTTGTACATAAACACACCAGAAAATTTCCTAAAACTTTTACAAGAACAAACAAACAAACAAAAACACAAAAAAAACAAAACAAAACAAAAAAAAAAAAAAAACAAAGCTGCTTGTCATTAAGAGTTCTTAAATAATAACCAAATAAAAAAGACATATCATGAAAGTAGCACAACAGCGACCAGATACTAACTCACAGGAAAAATAAAAAGAAGAATTATCTCTTAGTAAATAAACCCACTGGACAACTCAATGACTGTGTCAGCATGTTGATGACTGAAGTCGACTTCATGGCTACTTTAAGTCATTTTCTTATTTTTACTCAGCAACTCTGACTAATAAACAATTTCAAAATCAGAATAGGTCTTTATTGCCAAATAAGTTTGCACATACAATGAATTTGTCTTGGGGTTAGCAAAAACAATAAAAGTGAAAAAAAGAACACACACACACACACACACACACAAAACAACAAACAAAAAAAAAAAACAAAACAGAACACAAACAGTATTTACAGGACATAAGCCCCCCACTGCTACCCTAGCACTAGAATATGGTTCCAAGTATAAGTAGGCTCTTGAAGACATTTGTGTCTCCCTCTCTCCAGGACAAAGAGGTGTTGGTGGGGGTGGGAGGACCTTTAGAGGTGAGCAGCTTCAAAGAGGCCACATCTCCTGTACTGCTGGGGGAGGGTGAGTGGCTGGTTTGCTGGGACTGTTGTGGAATGTTGGGTCTAGCACATTGTCCTTGAAAGCAGTAGTAAACCCAGTGTTGTTGGCAAACCTGAACAAATCACAACAATCCACAGCTCCACTGGTCCACTTCTTAGATGTCCCCAAGATTCAAAGTGTTTATTGTCATTTGCCCAGTAAGGATTTATTTAATTGAGTAAAAGTTACTTAGTTACTTTAAATTACCTGATGTAAACAAAAGAAGAGTCATAAATCCAATCCAACACTGTTTTTAATAAACGTTTTAAACACTACAGTAAAAGAGAGAAAATAAAACCAAATCAAAGTATCCACGATGCTGAAAATGTTGAGCAATTCCTTAATAACAAAACTGCTCTTTTTTCTTTATATCACAAACATAAATAATCAGTTGTCTTAATTAAGCAACAGCTGATATAAGAAATGAAATAAAGTGCCATGCCCCACAGAATTTTCTGCCAAGTGAATACTACAACATTAGACTGTAAAGCGCTTGATCAGTTTGAGCAGGAGTTGATTTTCAAAGTTTGTAGCGCTAATCTGCGCTCTCTTCTCTGTGAACAACAAACCAGCAGAGCTTTAAAGACTCTTGCAAGTGGCTGAGGCCGGAAGGCCGGTGTTGAGTTTCAGACAGTTTTTTACTTTTAGCAAAGCGTTTAGAAGATCCATATGTTCTAGACGCAGACATGGTAGCCTTCTAACTCCCCTCTGACCTTCTGGACTTCATGATAGAGAAGAAATCCTCTTCATCTGATGAATGCTGCTGTCCTTTTCCAGCGCGCTCCTCTGAATCAGCCGTTTGGTTGAGGTGATGTCTAACATAGAGAAGACCTGTTGAATGGCAAACAACATCTGACAATTAAGCAATTATTTATCTGTCAATAGAGTCCTACAAACAGCTACAACTTCAGATGACAAAGATAGTAGTATTCTGTAATGTCCACTTATTACTAAGTATTTGTTAGTAAGAAACAAAAGAACAAGACTAAAATAAGCTATTGATGCTACTTACCGCCACATGCTTTCGTAGATTTGATGTGGAAGTTTTGAAAGCCGACATCTCTGTCTGGCGAGGCAGGCACATTTTACATTGCATGATGAACTTATTGCCTTGTTTGCGTTTAAACACAAAGAGCTGGCTGAGATATGGCCAAGGATTTCCTTCCTTTTCCGATTCATCTCTTCTCCAGGCATTCCATGTCTCTGCTTGGCAATCCTCAGCATCGGTGTCCTCCATCTCCATCTCTTGCTCGGCACTAGCCATCATCAGTGACAATTCTGCCTGCACAAACCTGCACACGTCCACCGAACGTGACCGAAGTAGATTAGGAGCAGAGATGGACAATTCGTGACGTTCGGCATAATGACTGTTCAGGCTGATGTTTGTTTTCCCGGCATTTTTTCTCAGTAACAGGGGAGATTTCCAATATAATGAAATAAAATACTTGGGTCAAAAGGCACTTGAGTAAAAGAAAAATTACCCATTTCAAAAACTACTTGAAAAAATTACCAGGTGCATTTCTGCACCTTTGGTTTCAGCCACGGCTCCATTGTTTACACCAGGGACCAGCTGTTAGCTCTGACAGGCACTGCTCTTCTCTACGCGGAGAAGCCGGAGATTCCTGCGGAGATACGGAAAAAAAGAAGAGGCTGCAGAGCAGGAAGAAAGCTCCAGGAGAGGAAACGGAAGTACAGGCCATATTTACCCTCTGTGATTATGGGAAACGTTCATTCCCTCTCCAACAAGACCGACGAGCTCATGGCGCTGACCCGGCTACAGCAGGAGTTCAGGGAATGTAGCCTCATGTGTTTAACAGAGACATGGCTGAATGGACTTATTCCGGACTCTGTGGTTTCCCTGGATGGATTCAAACTTTCGCGTGCGGATAGGAGTGCAACCCGGCGCACGTTTGTGTAAAGGAACAACTCTGCACCAGAGACATTGAGTTAATCACTGTGGGCATGCAGCCGTATTACCTCCCGAGGGAGTTCTCACATGTTATACTGTTTAATGTGTACATCCCTCCCTCGGCCGATGCAGCAGCTGCCTGTGAGCTGCTCCACAGCGCAGTGACTCGGATCCAGACTCGCCACCCGCAGTCCCTCCTGCTCATCAGCAGGGATTTTAATCACACCTCGCTCTCTGCCACTCTCCCTACTTTCGTCCAGTACGTGAAGTGCCACACCAGGTAGAGCTAATGTGAAGGACGCATACACCTCCGCCCCCCTCCACCCGCTTGGATGCTCTGATCACAACCTCTGATCTGCTCCCTGAATACACACCCAGGGTGAGAAGACAGCTGGCACAGAAGAAGTCTGTGAAAGTGTGGACCGATGAGGCCAATGAGAGACTGAGAGACTGTTTCCAAACCAGAGACTGGGAGAGCAGCTGTCATGGAGGGGACATTGATGGCCTGACCCACTGCATCACGGACTACATCAACTTCTGTGTGGAGAGCACTGTGCCAACCCGGAGGGTGAGGTGTTTCTCCAACAACAAATCCTGGGTGACCCCTGAGCTTAAAGTCCTGCTGAACCAGAAGAAGACGACTTTCATTTCAGGGGACAGAGAGGAGCAGAGGAGAGTTCAGCATGAACTCCGGTACAAGATCAGGCGGGCCAAGGACAGCTACAGGAAGAAGCTGGAGGAGCGGCTGGAGCAGAATAACATGCGGGACGTGTGGAGAGGGCTGAAGGAGATCTCTAGATTTGGACAGAGTGGTGCCAGAGGGACAGCTGATGGAGACCAGCGACGGGCCAATGATTTAAATCTGATTTTTAACAGATTTGATTCTAACCCCCCTCCCTCCTCTTCACACATCCCTAGTCCAGTGTCTACCATCCCCTTCCCCCGACTACCTTCATCTTCACCTTCACTTTCACCTACCCCCCATCTCCACTCCACACCAATGGACTCCACCACCAGCCCCCCACTGCCCTCCACCTCCCCCCTCTCCCTTACATCGGCCCAGGTGAGGAGAGAACTGAGGCGGCTGAAGAACAGGAAAGCTGCAGGACCAGATGGCATCAGTCCCAGGCTGCTCAGGACCTGTGCAGACCAGCTCTGTGAGGTGCTCAGGTACATCTTTACCTGAGCCTCAGCCTGGAGAAGGTCCCTGTCCTGTGGAAGACCTCCTGTGTGGTTCCGGTTCCTAAGATATCACACGCGAAGGAGCCGAACCATTACAGACCCGTCACCTTGACCCCCCACCTGATGAAGACCATGGAGAGGCTCATCCTCAGCCACCTCCGCTCTGTGGTGTGCACTGTGATAGACCGGCTGAAGTTTGTCTACAGGTGTTAAAGCCGCCAATCATTGCTGACACCTGTGGCTCGTCACCCATGCAAAGGCCTGCCCTGATTCCCTGTTTGGAGTGGCTGGAGCCGTCACACCGTCGTCTCCTCCCCTCTGGTTGGCTCAGCACTCAACCATTCACAACTCCAGCTACAGTCCTCCAGCAAATAAAGGACTGCTGCTGAGGTCATTCGAGAGGGAGAAGCTAGATAGCACAGGCTGCTTCCCCTCACTCTGGCAGACTTATGGTGGCACTACTGTTCTGTGTGTTCGCTGTGCTAACAGGTAGCCTTTTGTTAGACTATTTTGTGTTTTGTATTTACAGCAGGGTTAACCTGGCTGTTCGTGTTCCCTTTAATAGTCTTGTTGGTTTGGGCTTGCCTTTGTATACACACAGTTTTGGTTTGAGTTGTGCTTTGAGTTATTATGTGTTCTGCCAGTTTTATTAACTTTGGTGTTTAGTTTTGTTTAGGTTGTGTTGGGCTAGTTTAGTGTGTTTTATTTGTGACGATGGTCACACTAGTTTATTGGAACTGCTGCACTTTTGTTGTTTATGATGCTGAATTAGGGGCACACTTTTGTTTATATAAATTGGGCTTAGTTTAATTTACCCAGCGGATTTTGGTTAAGGTTTAGTAATCCCCTTTTTGTGTTTCTTTCAGCAGTTTCACCAACCCCAACACTATTTATGTTTGACTTCCTGTTTTATTTGTTTTACTTCCTGTTTTATCCCATATTTATACTCATCACAATAAAATACCGTGTTTCATTTGTACATCTGTCCACCACTGTTGTTTATGTTGCGCCCCGCTCATACCCCTTGAAAATGGGACGTAACAACAGGCCAAACATCGGGGTGGATGATGCTTTCATCTACCTACTGCACAGGGCGCTGGAGACCACTGGGAGCATCGTGAGAGTCATGTTTTTTGACTTCTCCAGTGCGTTCAACACCATCCAGCCGGCACTGCTGCGGGGGAAGCTGGATGGAGCTGGAGTGGATGGAAAGTTAGCTGCGTGTACCATCGACAACCTCACCAACCGGCTACAGTACGTACGTCTGCAGAACTGTGTGTCTGAGGTGGTAGTCTGCAGCACGGGGGCCCCTCAGGGAACAGTGCTCTCACCGTTCCTCTTCACCCTCTACACCTCGGACTTCTCCTACAACACCAGCAGCTGTCATCTCCAGAAGTTCTCTGACGACTCAGCCATTGTGGGCTGTGTGTCTGAGAGGAACGAGCTGGAGTACCGGTCAGTCATCATGGACTTTGTGGACTGGCGTTAGCGCAACCACCTGTGCTTAAACACCAGTAAGACACCAGTAAGGAGATGGTGACTTCCGGAGAAGGAAACTACCCCACACACCGGTGAACATCCAGGGAAAGGACATTGACCTGGTGGACAGTTTCAAATAACTGGGTGTTCACCTCAACAGTAAACTGGACTGGTCACACCACACAGACCACACAGGAAGGGTCAGAGTCGCCTCCACCTCCTGAGGAGACTGAGGTCCTTTGGAGTATGCAGGCCTCTGCTAAGGACATTTTATGACTCTGTGGTAGCCTCTGCTGTCCTCTACGCCATTGTCTGCTGGGGAGCAAGCAGCGCTGACCGGGACAGGAAGAGCCTGAACAAGCTGGTCAGGAGGGCCAGCTCTGTCCTGGGCTGCCCGCTGGACTCTGTGGAGGAGGTGGGTGAAAGGAGGATGTTGGCCAAGCTCACATCCATCATGGACAACACCTCTCACCCGCTGCACCAGACTGTGGAGGGGCTAAGCAGCTCCTTCAGCAGCAGACTGAGACACCCTCAGTGTAGGAAGGAGCGCTACCGCAGGTCCTTCATTCCCACTGCTGTCAGACTGTACAGCTTATCTGTATTGTCATAATACTGTGCAATAGTGATGCCACTCTTTTAAAAAAATTTGACAGCACCAAAACGCCCCGCACCTCCGCTTCTATTTTTTTTAACCCGACCCGACCCGCCCCGCCCCATTAAAACACATGCTATGATATTGATGAATGCTTTTATTTAGTCTGAGAAAGGTGCATATGGTCTCCTAAATTGGCACTGGAAACTGGCAACACAAAATGTATTTTCATTTGAACATTAAGCCTATAAACATAAATAGGCAAATAAATAAAGTGTTTTAAAGCGTTTAAGTGTTATAAATCACATAGCCAATGCTGCTGCTGGTGTCTGCACTGATTACCTCGCTGAACCTGTCCCAAACCTGTGATTTAGCCATTTGACCCTCCTTCTTTTTAAGGACGTAAACTCCCGAACGAATGTTATTCAACACTTCTTCCATCTTTTGTCGCGTGTCTGCTTGGCGCTTTCTCCACGTAGCCTGTGTAGCCTATTACGTGCCTATGTGGACATTACATTATAAAACGTGACCTGTGTTTAAATAACTGATAAATATTTTGTCTTACATGTTATAGTAAGAAAATGTAGACATTGATTAAGGTCTTTATTTTCAGTTTCACAAAAAATAAAATTAATAGATAGAACTAGATATTTCAGAATAGTAAACCACACCAACCCACCCCGCAGTGAAGCGAAAATTCTTTGACCTGCCCCAACCCGAACCGCGGGTAAGAGCAGCCCGCGCATCACTACTGTGCAATATTTATTTATATTTTACTGTGCAATACCCCTCATTATCAATATCATCATATTCTTCATATCCCACCATCACTATGTAAATATGTATATAGTCTGTGAGGTTGTTTTCTTGCACTGTCAATTATATATATATATGTATATATCTATATATATATACATATATAATATTTATAATGCTACATAGTTTTTGCTTTTCTTAGACTTCTTTTCTTGTAAATAATTTATATTGCACCTTCTTGTTGTGATACATGTTCACTTTATTCTGTCTGCTTTCTGCACTTTATTCTGTAACAAGAGCTGCTGTAACGAGTGAATTTCTCCACTGTGAGATTAATAAAGTCTAATCTAATCTAATCTATTCTAATTCAATAACATCACTGTGGAAAATACCAGGATTTCCTGCATCTGCCTACAATTTAAAAATCACAACCTTTTGTGCAAATGAAATGCTAACATTAAATAATGAATAGGTTTAAATTGTAATTACAAATAAATTAAAATATATAGTTGTAATCAAAATCAACCCAAAAGTCTCAAAATCATTTGATACTACAGTAAATATACAATGAAAACAACATTTTTTTCCATTTACTTTTTTATTTATTTATTTAGCTAATCGTAGACACATCCAAAACTCCAATTGTTATATTTGTTTACATAAGAAAGTGAATAATTAGCAAATAAGTCATTCAAACAAAATGTCATTTAAAGGGATAAAAATGGACGAGGGTCACCAGAGAAGACAAAATTAAGTTGTGTACGAGTTGGGTTATGGGATTTGTTGTGTATTTTAAAATCTATTCCTGATGACGTATCCACACGGAGGCGTTCGCGTCAGACCGTCTCTGATATTGGACACCTTGAAGGGAATTATCCCACTTATACCATGGTCACTTACGAAATAAATAAATATTAAATCAATTATTAATACGTTATTCTTGTTTTTTACCGTTAAAAACGTAAGTTTTTCACAAGAAGCAGCTGAGTGGACTATTTATTATCGCTTGTTGTGATGCGTTGCCAAGACAACCGGCTCTGACACGGAGCCTGCAGTTTGGTCGGCTGCAGTTGCGTGACACAAACATAGCATTTCAGAGGGCGGGTGCAGCTCTTACAGTTTGTGTGTGTCCAGAGGATGATGCGACATTTTGTTTCAAACAGTCAAAGTCCACAGATACTTTCCTACATCATTCAATAAGCCTGCAGGCTGCTTTTACAGCGACACCCCATCACAGACGTGATCTGACGTGTCTCGGCTCTAACACAGAACCTGCAGCCCGGTCGGTCAGCTGTTGTATTAGACCTGATCAGTGGAGAGAAGGGAGATGATTGCTTAACTATGCTACGTGACACAAACATTTCAGAGGGCGGGTGAAGCTCTTACAGCTTGTGTGGGTCCACAGGATGATGCTACAATTTGTTTCAGTCACAGATAGTTTCCTAAATCGTTTTTATTACAAGAATATTATTCACCATTCACTCTGATCATTAAATGTGTATCAAGCTAGTAAGTCTGTCCTAAATTGTTTTTATAATGTTATCCACCATTCACTCTGTATCAAGTATGTAAGTAAGATGACCAAGACAGAAAGACAGGCAACAACATATCAAAAATGATTTGATATATGTTGATCAGGAGATGTGGAAAAATTGGCCTTCAGGCAAAAACGTCTCTGGAAGCTGGCTTGAATAATAAAAAGAAGTTTATTACAAAAGTTCAGACATCAAAACAGATTTCTGCAGCAAAATCTGGAGGTCCCAAAACCAGAACGAAGACCTAAAGACCTGATGCGTCGTTCTGTCTTTTTGTCCAGTGTGATGTGAAGAAAGAGTGAAAGAAGGAGGGATCGTCAACATTTGGGCCACATAAGTTAGCTAAGCATAAATTCATATTTTGAATATATAGTTTTACTACAATGAATCTCCCTTCTGGATCTGTGATTAGGTTGATTTATGTGAATGTTACTCTTTTGTTAATCAGAATGGCTACCTCTCTCTGTCTGGAGTTATAACAGGCTAAGTAAACATGAGGAACAACATGAATCTCCTGTAACACAATGTCTGCCTGCAGATCATTTTTAGTCTCTTCTCTCTGGTCCCAGCTCCACATGATAAATATAAGGATGGTCATGCTTGTGGTAAAAAGGTAAATGTTGGATGCTTGTTGTTGATATAAATGTGTATGTATGTGTGTGTGTGTATGTGTGTGTGTAAGTGTATGAATATGTATGCGTAATGTTGTGTGCCTGTGTTGAATGTTATTAAATGTACTTAAATTAATGAATGTGAGTGTTGGGTTATATATACAGGTATTACTAAATGTACTGTGCAGCTTAGCATTAGTGTTATATGGTTTTGTGAGGTGGCAGCTAGAAAAAAGAAAAAACAAAAATAGTGCAGAGAGAGAGAAAAAGAAGGATAAAGTGGGAGGAAAATGACAAAAAAGGGGGGAGTGGGTGAAAAAAAGAAAATGAACCCATAAAAAATAAGTAAATTTTTGTGAACATTAGAGACTGGCAGTATTATTGTCTAATATGAACAAACATTAAACTCTGGGACTTAAGTCCAGTGAGTCTGATTAGCATTTATATCACCTGTACAAAGTGTGCAGAGTGTGGATACATATCTGAGGTCAGTAGAACCAGTAGGTGGTGTTATGGTCACGATGTAGCTGTCCATTGACATAAAGTTTGTCCACCGAGATGACAGCACAGGCTCCTTCGTCCAGGAATTTCCTTCTGATGGGGAACAAGATCTTGCGACACTCCAGGATTTCTCTGGGAAACTGATGACTCATGCTAAGGTCAGTCCCACGAAGCTGTCTGCTGCAGCGCTTCATCTCTTCTTTTTCTTTGTGGAGAACAAATTTAGCTACTATCGGCTTGGGTCTGCCCTCCGTTTTTTTTCCCTGAGCAGTGAACTCGATGAAAGGAGATGGCGTTTACCTTTTCCTCTGGAAGTTTTAGGCTAGTTCTGATCAATTTTTTACAGCTGCCTCTGTATCTTCCTCCACCTGCTCAGGGATCCCTGAAATAACTAGAATATCTCTCATGCTACGAGCCTGTAGATCTAGGACTAATTCTTTCATGTTTTTATTTTCCACTGATGCTCGGCTTACTCCTTTGGTAAGGGTTTTCACTGAGTCTCTGAGGGTGTTGTTCTCAGTAGCAAAAGCTCCTGCCTGCTTTTGACTATATTCCAAACTTTCTTTTAAAGATTGAAACTCACGGTGAAGAACTTCCAGCAGGGAGAGACTGTATAACTTACCTTCACTGGAGATTAAGATATCCGTTGTATCGCTGCCAGTTGGAGAAACTGGACTGGTCGCTTTGGGGAATCCGCTGTGTGAACTCTGTTGCAACTAGAGCCGGTTTTGGAGGCCATCGCTGCAGTGTTTTTGGATTTCCCCATTACGATCTTCTGGAAGCTTTCTTCAAAGAAATCCGTCGGGCTGGTGAGATCTTCTTCGCTGTGATGCAGAGTGAATGGGTTGGTGTGGTTTGGAATATCACATTTTTTTTTTTCTCCCCATTGTTAGCGTAGGGCATTTGTTTGTTTGTTTCAGGAGCGCATGTTGATCCTGCCAAGTCTCGCTGAGTCTTGCATTACAGCATTCTCCGACAATCAAACAAAGGGAAACTTTCACAGATGATGAGCTGTTGTGTTCCTTCTGCTTATATCAGACAATGATAAAACTGTACTTCAGTGTTTAAAAACAACTTAAAATAAAACACACAACAACCTTTTAAAACCCAAAAACCATTTAACATGTTTCACTTGGTTATGCTTAATAAAAATGTGTTTTTTTTTTCTTTTTTTCATGTATCTTTAGACTTTCCTCTGCGAGCGAACAGTGAAAATGTGTCAGACTTTAAAGGGTTAAATTTCCACTGGGTGGAGCTCCTACTGGTGATCCAATCAGATCATTCTGCCTACACCTGTCTCCACCTACTGATTAGCATTCAGTGCAACTAGTGTAACTAGTGACAGTTTAGATCTTCAGTTGTCAACTAGTAAGCATTTATTGTCTATTCAAATAACAAGTAAATCAAACCATGCTTTTAACTAGTTAACTAGTAAACATGGTGCACCTCTAGTAGTGTTAGTTTTTCCTTCACTTTTGTAACAAGTAGACAATTTGGATTTTACTGGTTAACAAGTAAACATTTTTGTCACAACAAATAACTAGTAAGACCAAATAGGCTTTATCAAGTTAACTAGTAAGCATTTTAACATCTACTAGTTGACAAGTAAACACTTACGTCTTTACTGATTATCATGCCTACTAGTTAACTATCCCAGAAAAATATAAGTTTCTAGTTAACAAGTAAGCTAAATTTTGCTTGACCTGTGCATGTTAGTTGTTGTATCTTACTAGTTAACAAGTATGGCATACTAAGTAAATACTTTGGCTCATGGAGCCACTAGTGCATCAAAATGGGAACTAGGTAGTTTTTTAAGGTACTTGCATGGAGCTTTGTTTCAATAGTGAAGATTCTGTTGTAACTAGTTGAACAAAGTGTCACTAGTTGTTGAAAAATTGTTACTAGTTGGATTTTGAGTTCTACTAGTCTATTAAAAATGCCTATATGTTAACTAGTTTCTGCATAATGCAAACTAGTGAAGGAAGCTGATGTCCGATATCAAGGATATGGAATAAATGCTCAAACAGCTTGCCATACTCTGTTTCCAGGTGTCCAGTCTGGATTTGTCACTCTGCCTCGCCTTCCTCGACTTGAAAGGCAGTTTCAAGATGGAGACTTCTGTAGAGGGTCTCCAACAGACAACGGTGGTGTCACACTGACTCGCTTCGACTCTCTCGCTTCGTTCACGGTGGATTTAGGTCCTTCTCTTATGACCGAGGTGTTGAGCTTGATTGACAGCACCAGCTCCCTCCAAATATCCAATCACAGCCAGGCAGCAGAGAGGGAAGAGGAAGGAGGGGAGGATAAAGATGATGACAGCTCTCTAACCGAGACGCCTGTGCAGACACCTGGAGTCTCGTCACCCAACTTGTCCGTGTTCAGCGGGTCATCCAGTCACAACGTAAGCAGCAGAGGTAGTTCAAACCGGACAAAGCAAGAGGAGGACGGCAGGTCTGTGAGGATGCCCGATGCGTCCAGCATGTCTCCTCACAGAGAGGAACCTGTGATGGAGGCAGAAAGGTTCCAGAGGGCAGCTGACATGCTGGCTCGTCATTACGGTGGAGGGACCTTCACAAAGGCAACGAGGATGAGCAGCAACGGCGCCTCTTCGGCTTTTTACAAAGGCCACAAAACACCATATGCCTTTCCAGATGAGGAGGAAGAGATCAAAGTGTAGATGTTAATACTCAAACACTAACTCATGAACATTGTTCCTGATCCTGCCGCTGGTCAGTCCTTCATGTAAACATTCTTCATTCAGTAACAGGTACACATGGACAAGGCAGGGACAAGAAGTTTCTATGAAGTTTGGTTTCTATCTGGACCTGAAAACTCCACCATGCTGTGCTACAGCGTGATTACACACTTTATTTATTGGACATATTTTGAGACTGTTGACATTAAGACTACGTAACCATAATGTTCACATGAAACGTGTTTGAAACTGCATTTGGAAGATAGCTTCATATTAATACATTACTACATTTTTTACCATTATGTACATTTGTAATATTGATCCAAAGAAGGACTATGTCATAATCTCCCAACCCAAGCTGAGAAGTGCAAAACACATTTAAATTAAAAAAACAAAAACAAAACAAAACAAAACAAAAAAACACATTAACAAATTCAAAAACAAAATTGCATTTAGAAAACAAATTTAAATTTCATAAAACACATTTGTAAGTTTCAAAACAAACTTGTCCTGCGTGTAACTGAACTACAAATAAATTGTTTGAACTTCCACGTCACTTTGGTTATTTAGTCTTTTATTAATTTGTTCTTTAGGAGTTGTATTTGTATTTTGGCTCGTGCAGATTTGTGTTTACTTGTGTACATGAGTTTAATATTTTGTAAATTTGTTTCCTAAAATGTGAATATTTTTTAAAATTTGCAAATGTGCTTTATAAAAAATAAAATTGTTTTCAAAATGTGTGTTTTTTAAATGTAATTTTGTTTCCAACTTTTTAAAATGTTTTTTAAAATGTAAATGTGTTTTGTTTCTCAGGAACCGTACTAACCTGTATAATGTTCAAATATATGTTAGATTTATTTCTAAAAAGATTTAATCCTACACTATGTAGTGGTGTATTACATTAACACAGCTATTGTATCTGTACACTTTCTCTGGTTTCTCATATATTAATAAAATAAATAATTTCTCATTTCCTGGCTTAATATGAGCATAACATGTCAGTAGTAATACTTTTTCAATAGCTACTGCAGCTCATCAGTCCCAAGAAAGTTGAGACGTTGTGTAAAATGTACAAACAGAATGCAGTGATGTGTAAATCTCTGTAACCCCTATTTTATTTCCAATAGAACATAAACAACACTAGATGTTAAAATTTTACCATTTAATGGAAAATATTTGCTCATTTTGATTTATTTTAATTTTTTTTAACCTGTCCTGTCCAACATCATAGAAAACTGAATGATAGCCTGGTTGCTGTGTTGTGCTGGGGGGTTTATGGATATAAGGCTCCTCTTGATAATCTGATTCATTTATTTATTTACTGTTATTTATTTACTTTGAATTATGGCAGAAGAGAGCCCTGGCCAGAGCTCCCTGTGGTCAGGATTGGCAGCCACTGACCCCACCAGGCACCCAAGAGCCCAGATGCACCCCCATGTGTAATACTATGTAAGTAATAACCAGGCAACATCCTGGTAGTAACACTGGGTACATCAAGGTAACAATAGAATATAACTGAAGTTACAGGGTAATAAGGAGCATGTAAGCTACAGTAATGAGAAACAAACAAATTTAACAATAAAGTGAAAGTATTTGGTAGTATTATGGTAATATTATGGTAATTATGTGGTAACTGCCTGGAAATGTCTACACAATGTTTAGACAAGGCAAGTTTATTTGTACAGAACAATTCAATGACGGTGATTCAAAGTACTTTACAGATAATAAGAAACATAATTTAACATTTAAAAAAGAGAAAGAACAAGAAAGAACATGATAAAAACAGTTTTAAAATAAGGACAAGTTTATTAATTCCAGATTAAAAGAAACAGATGCAGATTTGAACTTTTAAATAAAAACTAGTGAAATGCAGCAGAGAACAGGAGAGTCTTTAACCTGGATTTTAATAAACTGAGGGTTTCAGCTGATCTGAGGCTTTCTGGGAGTTTTTTCCAGACATGTGGAGCATAGAAGCTGAATGCAGCTTCTCCGTGTCTGGTTCTGACTCTGGGAACTGATAAGAGACCAGATCCAGGTGACCTGAAGGGTCTGGAAGTTTCATACTGGGCCAAGAGGTCTCTGATGTTTTTTGGTCCTAAACCATTCAGAGCTTTATAGACCAGCAGCAGAACTATAAAGTCTATTCTCTGACGAACAGACAGCCAGTGTAAAAACCTCAGAGTTGGACTGATATGATTCATTTTCTTGGTCTTAATGAGGACTTGAGCAGCAGAGTTCTGAACAAGCTTCAGGGATCTAATTGAGTTTTTAGGTAGAACCTGTAAAAACACTGTTACAATAATCAAGCCGACTAAAGATGAAAACATGGACTCCCAACATGAAAGCTTGCACGGCGGTCATATATATATATATATATATATATATATGTATGTATATATATATATATATATATATATATATATATATATATATATATATATATTATGTTTGTGGCTCAGTATAAGTATTTAGGTATTTTAATTGGTGAACATTTAATTTTTAGATTACATATCGAAACCTTGTCAAGAAACTTAAGCTTAAGCTGGGCTTCAATAAATCTTGTTTCTTCTATCTTACCAGAAAAAAAGCTGGTTCTTCCTTTGATGGACTGTGGAGACCTGCTGTATGTGCATGGCT